>NC_056733.1:495501844-495526844 GCF_019279795.1 Protopterus annectens
CAAATGGGATGTAACTGTTACACAACAAGGCATAACTGACACCATCACAGTCACACTGGCAAACAGAACAGTCTCTATGGCAGGAGGCAGTAGGCCTGCAGTAACCCACTTTATGTAAGTAATGTCAAGATAGGTGAAATGTATGGTATTGTACATCCAGATACCTTAAAGCAGCTCACTCCTGATACCCCCATATTTTGTAACAGCCTAGGTTATGTATGGTGCATCCCCCCTACACTCAATAATACAAGACCATATACCACTGGTACATGCTCTGGCCTCTGGAGTGCATATGGGTGCACATGTATTGTGTAGGTGAAGCCCACACATTTATTGCCCCAGCCCCACTGTATGTGTGGGGGATACAACAGCAGTGGACTGCTGGCAGGAATTGCAGTGTAGTATACATATATGTGCATATGTATCACTATCTGTATATGTGTAGACATATACTGCTCTGTATATGTATATATCTGGGTGTGTATATGCATATCTACGTACATATACACACCCAACTATATATGCCAATAGGTACATGTGTAATTATCTATATATATCTGGATAATCATATGTACATATATATTCACCATATGTTCTGAACATGGGGTGTAGCCCTACCTCAGCCCCTATAGTCCCAACTTCGTAGTGCAAGGGGATGTCAGGAATGTATAGCAGGTATATTAGTAGACTATTGCTACTGTAATAGGGATTGTCTTCACAGACATGGTGTGTGTGGGAGGTCACATCTGCTTTTCACATGGGCGTCATTGGCTACTGACAGACATCCTAAGGACATCATAGTATAGTATCACTGCAAGCATGTACTGCTCCTGTGGACTACAGCAGAGATACTGGCCAATAGATGTGGACATTCTGACACACCCTGCACAGTCTAGAGGTATACACAGAACCCTTTAGTGCAGAACATGTGGACCAAGCCTGACAATATGAATGTTAACAGCCATTTAGATGGGTATAACACATAACAACTGGTATACATTCACCCCCATATGTTATGCATTCACATACCCCTGTCTGTCCTGACACATAATAACTGCTGGTACAGAGGTGCCATGGCCACATACTACCCACTAAATATTGGCATACATCTGTACAGCATCCCAGCACTCTGTCTGACATACATGACTGTTAAGGGAGGCCCAACAGCAGTACATCTGGCAAGTATCTGGACATGACATCTCACTGGGTAGGTACACTAAGCTGCTAGGCATGTAACAAAGCACTGTGCAGGCTACAAGCAGACTGGTTCAACACTAGCCGACATCTTCTATGGGGGAATGCACATGTACCTGCATATATAGCAGGCTCTACAGGCATGTCACAGCACAGGGTAAGATACACCTGTCTGAATGTTCATAACCACATCCATTGTGAACACAGCCATTGCCCCATATGGTAAGCTAGCATAGTATTACAGTATATGGACTATCTATCCAACACCATCCTCATATGTGCCACTCACACACTTACCGTACATATACTGGGCTGCTACATAGTGTGGCCTGATGCCTGTCTGTGGTATGGGACATGTGCATATGGCCCTACAAACTTGTAAGCCTATACGGTAACATACAGTAGAAGAGCATGTAACATCAGATAGGACGGGACCTAGAACGATGACATCTACCACAGTCTGTAGACAGGCCAAGGTACATATTAACAATATACACACTGTCAACATTCACCCTATGTACACAGACCTCAGTACTGTACAAACAACCACAGAATGTACAGGTTATGTCATCATATATAACACCTACTGTACATAACATGTGTAGCAGTCTGATACCTCACTGGCTTGTTATCAGATATGATGACACTAATCATGGTGTACAGCACATATGCACCGCTTAATGCATGACATATGTACAAAGGTTGACAGAGTTGTGACTTGAAGCACTTACACAGGGCCAATATTGACATGTTGCTGTAATAACATCATGCATTTTCTGTTGTAACAGGGTTTGTCACAACATATGTCCTGTGAGGGGATATGTAGTCAGTAACTGTCACGGCTTTCACCATCTACAGACTACAATCCTCACACTACCTTCTGCAGTTCACAGATACATGCTCTGTGGGTAATACATGAAACCAAAGGCACCACACATTGCCCAGTGTGCAGATGATCCTACAGATGGGGAGTCCTGATAAACATAGAACTGACATGGCAGATATTAATACATGTACGGCAGCCATATCTGCACACACACTGTTAAACCAACAGTGCAGTATAGCAGCACTTACAGTCTGTAGTCAGGTTAGGTACATCCCCCTCCTGTGTGTTGGCCTGTTTCCACAGCGTATGTTGTCAAAGGTAAATCCCCAATCCATTCTGAGAAGCTGTTTGCCAAACAACAGATCGACTTCCTGCTCACAGTGAATGAAAATGTCCAACACCAACATGGTGTTCTTAGATATTGGAGTGTGTTTCCATGCAATTGGCTATGGGATTGTTACCACAGCTGTTCCACATGCAATCATCTAGGGGAGGGCTGCGATTCATGCAGAGGCCATCAGCTGATCATGAGCATTGCCTAAGCAAAGCAGGTGTATGTCTCTACATCCACCAGTGAGGGAGTGAGAGAGGCAGACAGAGGCAGAGACAAGTCAGTGAGGGGTGGGAGAGTAAAACTTAAGCATGTTTGTGTTACACACCTACCAGCACAGGGTATCAAACCCCTTATGACTATGCAGTGCAATCACAGTTCTATGCAGTTATTGGATGCGCCACATAGGTTACCTGTTGTGGAGTCCTCAGAACATATATGTGATGGTGAGTGACATCTGCAACAGGGATATGGTAGCTATACAATAGGTGAAGTACACGTGCCTGTCTGCATGGACAGGTACCAGCATCAACAAAGCCACATTCTTACAGGGATGCACTCACATTGACACACTTGTCAGGTCCAGGATTACAACTCATCACTAGTGATATTGCCACAACACATTACTGTGCAGGTATCACATGCACTACATGGGTCATACGGAAGTTATACGGGCAAAGGGTATGGGGAGGTGTCTGACATCAGACAACATGTTTCAGTATGCCAATGGGGATTGCAGTGAGTATGGATGTGATCATACACATCATACAACACACACACAAACACACAAGATGCCAGTACTGACATGCATGGGTGCATTTCTGCACGGGTGTGTGGTGGTCAACTGTGCCAGATGGCTATACAAGGCTAGGTGATCGGTATACCTTGGCATTAGGCTGCATGACAATGGACTACATTGTGGCTCAGGGCTGTAGTTTCTGCATTTGTCCAAACAGGTGGGTATTGCATACTCCATCCAGTCACCTGGGTGATTATTGTGTGTGGCCAATGCTGTGCAACATTTACCATGTATGTGTTCCTTAGACCATGACAAAGATGGTGTCTGGGATGTGCACACCTCCCACATGCATGGACAGTGACATGTGGAACTGTACCTGGGCTGTCTGGCCCATATTGTGTACACAGATTATCATCAAATGTGCCAGTCTTGGCCACCTTTGCTGGGAACTGGTAATGGACAGCAGGTCTACCCTGCACCTACATTGATAGCATGCTAACAACATTCTCTGTTGTCAGTGGCATCTGTCTATACAGGGCATGTTTTCAGGCATGGTATGTCCTTTGTGGGTCTCATGTGATGGCACCACAGGTGTGTCAGGTGCCCATCCCATTGGGGAACATGGGGAAGGTGCACTGTCTGCATGTACATGCCTATTGGACAGATGGACAGGGTGCCATGCCCTCTGTAGCCCACTGCAATCACTCCATAGTTACTATCAGCGGCCAATATGCAGTGTACTACCCACATATTGGCTGTTGCATAGGCATGTTTGCGTGTGTATGAGACATGGGTTGAGAGTGTGCTCTGGGTAATACTGGCATTGCTAATTGTGATTGTCTGGCCTTGATGTCAAATGTATGGGTATGGATTTGCACCCCAGCCTCTTAGCTATTTCACATCTGTTATCCCTGTATGGTGGACATTGTGATATATACTAGGGCCAACATATAAGAAATTTGCAAAATCCACTACACATTGGGCCCAGGTGTCACACACTCACACCCACCTCCACACAGGATACAAGTTACAAGCACACACCCGTCATGTCTGGGAGCAAAACCCCAACATAACTAGTTTATTACACTACAGAATTACGCAGTTATAGCACGCACCATGGAGATTACTGTAATACTTCTTCCCCAAAGGTGTATATCACATTGGATGACATCAGCAGGATTGCCAAAGTAGGACATTCAAATTGTAGAGAGTGTGGCTAGGGTAAATGCATTGCTCCATGCACAGGCATTGCCACACACACAAAACATCCACAACTGACATGTGTGGGTATAGAATCCCTAACATAGGTCTAGATTACACTACAGCATGGAGCTGTTATAGGACACACCACGGGGATTACTGGAGAATTTCTTCCCCAAAGGTGTATTTAACAATGAATGACAGCAGGATTGCCAAAGTAGGGCATTTGAAATGTTCTGAGTGTGACTAGCCTAAAATGCATTGCTCACTACACAGACATTGAAATACACACAAAACATCCAGAGCTGCCATGGTTGGGAACAGAACCCTACCAGAGTTTTACATCACACTACAGCGGTATGCAATTATGGCATGCACTATGGAGATTACTGGGCTGCAATTTTCTAGGTGGATGACATCAGCAGCCTTGCCAAAGTTAAGCATTTGAATTGTAGGGAGTGTGACTATCCTAAAAAGCATTGCTCTCTACACAGACAGACAGACACACACGCTTGGCAAGTCTGGGATTAGAACACCTTTTAACTAATGAATCACACTACAGCAGTACACAGTTATAGGACACGCTACAGAGGTCACTGGGCTACAGTCTTCCCAGAGGTGTATTTCTAGGTGGATGTCATCAGCATCCTTGCCAAAGTTGAGCATTTGAATTGTAGGGAGTGTAACTACCCTAAAAAGCATTGCGCTCTACACAGACAGATGCACACACATCAAGTCTGGAATTAGAACTCCTATTGAACTAGTTTATCACTCTACAGTAGTATGCAGTTATGGGATGCACCACAGAGATTACTAGGCTACACCTCTCCCAAAGGTGTATTTCACAGGATGACCTCAGCAGGCTTGTCATAGTAGGGCTATAGGGAGGTCAGTGTGTGTTAATGGGCCATAAACCGTTCATCTAGAGACTGACACACCACATGCGGGCACACACAGGGTCATATTTCACAGGTATGTGTATACAGATGCTAGATGACACCAGTGATGTTGCACAGCTAGCAAGTGCTCCACATAGTCTGTAATGCTGACAGATACCAGTGGCAAGTATCTACAGTGAGTGACACCTGAACCTCATGTGGTTGTGGCCCTTTGGCTGTGTGCTGGGTGGGACAGGCCTGGATGGCTCCTTGTCACAGTCACCCTCTTCCACACATCTATGTATGTCTACCTTTGGCTTATTATAGTGTGCTGTCTTTAGATATATGTCTGTATTCCTGTTCACTGTGTGTGCAAAGCATGTGTGGTGCATACTGAGGAATGTCTGCACTAACATCTATGACTGCCAGTTATGTCTGGTCCACTGGTGTTTGCAGACAGGGCCTTCATGTGTTTATGTGTGTGAGCATGCCCAGTATGCCCGTCTGTATTGAATGTGTGGATCAAGTCCAGGTAGTCTGTAATGCAGTGCTGACCTATGTGTTGTACACCAACAGGTAACATACTGTTTCAGCAGGGTATCCGTTGATCACATGGCATTGACTGTTACTACATTTCTACATGGGATGGGGGGGCACACGTCACTATTTCTACATTTCTACACAGGATTGGTGGGTACACCTGACTGTTACTACATTTCTAAGTAGGATGGGGGGCACACCTAACTATTTCTACATGTCTACACAGGATTGGGGGGGCACACCTGCCTGTTACTAGATGTCTATGTAGGATGGAGGGGGGCACACCTGATACTTGTACACATTTGCTATGACTGTACTGGTATGTCAGGTACTCCATTTCATTCTGTAGTCTTACCTATCATGCTGCCTAGAGGCATACCAGTGTACTGCAGAGCTTAGCTTTTATTTACCTACATGTTAGTTTCAGACTTCCTACCCTTCAGAACTGACATGCCACTGCCTGACCTGCTGCTGTCTGTCTGTGTAGGCCCTGGGGGGTGGGGGGTACCCGTAGGCATCATTCAGAGGCCATAGCACAGCCTTTGTTTGTATTTGTCTACACCTGTCCTGCTGGCTGTGACTGTTGTTGGGTATGTGAACCCCCCCTGAATGGCATGTGTGAGTCACTTACCTTATGGGTGTCCCAGTACTGAGGGTGGTGCTGCAGGGCTGTCTATGTCAAATGCACATAGTACACTCCCTACACATGGTTGAGCACAGGTAGTGTAATTTTTGGCATCCTTTTTACTGTATGTGAGAGTCTGAGAGAGTTGTCATTCCCTGGGTCCCTCCTGTGTCAGTGTATGTGCTATGCATTGCCTCTTTGCCAAGGCCAGGGCGTACTGGGCAAACCTCCTTCTGCCTACTGGGGCAGGCTCAGATTGTTCCTCCTCCGAGTCACTCTGTGCCTGTGCAGGCCTTGGCAATGGTGGGGGGGGGGTGTGGCCCTGCCCTGTGCTGTTCCTGCTGCAGTTGTTTCCACAGGATCATACTGTGTAGCATGGTACAAATGAGGACAATTTTGGTACATGTAGCTGGTGAATACTGCATGGCTCCTCCAGATGTGTCCAGGCACCAGAACCATGACTTGAGAATCCGAAAAACATGCTCTACTATAATTCTGGTCTGTGCATGTGCCTCGTTATGGAGTTCTTGTTTTGGTGTGTGTGAATTTCTGATTGGTGTCATCAACTACGGTTCCAGTGTGTATCCAGCATCCCCCACTAGGTGACCTTCAGGGATGTCTCCACTGGCAAATCTCTGGTACAGTTGCGTCAGATGCCAGATGTGAGAATTGTGATAGCTTCCAGGGCAGCCAGCACACACATTCATTATTATGCCCTGGGCATCACACATGACCTGGCAGTTGATGGAGGGGAAGCCCTTGCTGTTGATGTAGACCCTAGCCCACTCACCAGGTGGTGCTTTGATGCATATGTGCGTGCAGTCTATAGCACCCACTAAATCAGGGTATTCTGCTATTTGGTGGAATAGTTGCATATTGCTGGTCAATGCCTCATGGGTGTTGGGGAAATATACATGCTCACTGACAAGTGCAGACATGGCATCCAGGAAGTGGTGGAGTACCCTGGATGCGGATGCCTGTGCGATCCCCATCATATCCCCAGTTGGCCTTTGGAAGGTACCTGTAGCTAGTATTCTTAGGCCTACACATACCTTGATATCCACTGGGATGGGTTCCCCCTCTATTAGTTCTGTGTGTGAGGCATGGCCGGCACAGCTCATCAATTTGCTGTAGGAAGTCCCTGTCCACCCTATAGCGCTCCACTATCTCTAGCTCATGTAGCCCCTGGTAGGTTACCCTGGGTCTGTACACTCTTCCCCATTTCTTCACTGTGGGTTGGCCGACAGCATTCACATCCTTACCACCCTCAGCCTCTTCCACATGTTGTATGATAGTTATTGCAGCCCCTATCATTTTGCTGTTGTGAGTGTCAAATGTTCCCTGCTTGTTTACACCGGTGGTGTAAAGTGTGGGATAAAACAGAGGGGAAGGTGTTTGCATAGTTTATAGTAGTGTCCTGGGCTGGGCTGGTCTGCTGCCTGTGTAATTGGCTGATTCTGATATATTTCACCTGCCAGCTATACTAATTGTCCTTGAGTACCTTCCTACTGCTGTTTTCCCTTCCCATTGTCTTTCTGTTTAAGCCTGGGGGCACACCGCACAAACACAGTGCTCAAATATGCACAGTGATGCTATTTCCTGGTTTAACTTTTGTTTTCTTCCTTTAAAACCCGGTGTACGGCATGCACACCCACTTAGGCAATGTAAAGAGTGCTAGGCGGGCTTAGACACACCCCGTAGCTTAGCTATGCTAAGCTAGGAGCAAACCCGAGCCACAAAGCTCCAATCTGCTTACAGTATGCCTGACACACACCCCCATGATGTCACCTAACTCCTAGGCTTGCACCAAACTATTCCTACACTTACACTGTTGGGACCTGACTCATATGCTGGAGAAAACTGGGGTTCACTATCATTCCCCTCATTTGCATCGGATTGCCTGCTAATGCATAGTTACATGTCTCACACTGAGCCTCCCACCTTAGCAACCACTACTCACTGGCCATGTTGCCTTCTGGCTGCCATTGACTTGCATGGCAGAATACTGATTTTAGTTAGAATTCTTAATTTATGTTTATTTTGTTATTTTCCCCCAATCCCGTTTGCGCCCTACGCTAAAACAGCTGAGCTCGGCTAAAAAAAAAGTTGCTTATTTTATTTTTTGCATTGATTGCAATGCCAATGTCCTTATACTTGGCTATTGACATGCTTACTATATGATATGCAGCCTTTACTTGGAGCTGTCGCAGCTCCGTTTTAGATTTTGCAGAAATTTGCTCGGTTACTAACCAAGTACATTTTTGCAGATTGCACTAGTCCTGCACGGCCATTTGCAAGCTTCCTGGATTGCTAAATCACCTCAGTTGCATAGATTTCTCCTGAAAATGGGGTGAAATGCATATAGGGGCTTAGTCCATGCAGGAGTGCTCATGCACGCCCCTGCAGGCTGTTCCTGGATCACACAGCAGGCATATTGCCTGCTGGAGCTCCTGCACTGATCTTGCACGCCATGCAAGCTATAGAGAATCTGGGGGATTGTGTATGTAATTTCATCTCTGAACAGTACACATATTTCTTTAAGACGTTTATAAGACAACACTATGATATACGCATATACGCATTGCATTCATGTGCTCCTATGTCATATCCTTCTAGAGTTCCAATATAGTTGAAAGTAAGCTCTTTTCTTTGTGCTTTTAGTAGCAAGTTTGTGGGAGGTAATATATTTGATTGCCATGCTTTTAAAATTTTCCCATGAAATTGTAGTGTTGTTTACCCAGTTTTTAGTTATGTAGAATTTGATTAGAGCACACATTGTAATTAAAATGTTTACAAATTCCTTTGATTGAATTTGGGATTATGTGTAGAATAGTAGTTTCCCAGGAAAAGGTGTTTTTTTCGTATTCTATTTTTTCAAGTTGCGCTCTTAAAGAGCATCATAGCTTAATAATATTTTTTGCAATTCCAAAATAGATGGAGAATGTCAACATTTGCTTGGGAGCAGAATGGACAGAGTGAATCTTTTTTGTAGCCAGATTTTTTCAGGACAGCTGGAGTGTAATAGGCGTTGTTAATCATCATCATCTGTGAATATATTACGTTTTTAAAGGGGGTTAGTTTTAAAGTGTTAGTTATGGCTTCCTGTTTTTGTTCTGATGTGATGTTTTTGTTTTTATCAACCCAAAATTTTGAGTGTAGTCGCGAAGATTGGTGTTTGATTCCACTAATTAGTTTGTAGGATTGTGAGATCATTTTCTTTCTTGCAGATAATGATTTGATTATACTTTGTGTTGTTTCTATTTTTTGTATGTCAGTTTTATAGTATGGATATTTCATTTTAATTAATGATATAATCTGTCTAAGTATATGGTCATTAATATGTGGCACTTTTAGTTGGGATCTTCAGTTTTCAAATGAAGAATCATTATATTGTAGGATATGCCATATTGATATATCTTTGATTAGTGGGAATGATTTAAGATCAATCATTTTATTATTGAGTTTTATGCTCAGGTTCATATGGAAGGGTTGAAGCATAGCATCGACAGATGCAAATAAAGATTGGAAGGCTATTAGTATGTTTTTAATTGCTGGGTGTATTTTGTTGAAGAGTTTGTGGTTGCAATTGAGAAAGGGAATAGCTTTGGGGTTTATGTTCAAAGAATATAGTTGGTAGTGCCATATTTTAACCCAGGTGGGGGTCCAAATGTTTTTGGTACCATCGTATTCAGATATCTGAGTTAATCAGTTTGCTTTTATTATGCTGTAATACATATTAAAATCTGGTAGACCCAAACCTCCTTTGTCTTTTAGAAGCTTGAGTTTTTGGTAGCAGATTCTTCTTGTTTTTGGGTACCATAGGAATTTAGAGAGGGCTTTTTACATTGATATCAAGATTTTTGGGCGGATTTTTAAACTGATAAGAGTTTAATTGGAATATAATTTTAGGAAAGATGTTCATTTTGATGATGACCACTTTGGACAGGTGTAATAGATTTATATTTTCCCATCTTGAAAGATCTTGTTTGATTTTTTTCCCATGTTTTATGAAGATTAGTTTTAAGCAGTTCCTTGTAGGTATGAGAAAAATTAATGCCAAGGTATTTTAAGGTATAGTTTAGAGGTATACCAGCTGAGGGAGAAATAGGTTGCTTTTTGGTTATGTAGATTTAGAGGAAAGATAGAAGATTTTTGGGGTTCATTTTAAAGTTTGCTGTTTTGGAGAAGTATTCAATTGAGGTTAGTATTTTATGTAGATCCATGTTGGGGAGCTGAAAAAATATATTTAAATCATCAGCAAAAGCCGAATATTTCACAATTGTGTTATAGATAATGGGAGTGTGGTAATAAGTCTTTTGGGTAATGTGGAGCAATAGTGGCTCTAGACATAAGTTAAACAAGAATGGTGACAGGGGATACCCTTGCCGGGTTTCATTTTCTTATCTGTATGGGTTGTGAGTGAATTCTATTTATGAATAATGTGGCAGTGGCATTGCTATAGAGTGTTTTATAGGTTCATAGGTTCATAGGTTGGTACTAGACTATCAGCCCTAGGGTCTATACAACCCTACCCATAACAATTTCCTGGCTATTTCTTCCCACAGTATTTACTTCTCTGGACCCCTGTCTAGCAGGGCGATTGACGTGATTTCTGGGGTGAATTTCCTATTTCACTTCCAATTGTCAGGGTTCCTTTTGAAGAGGGTCAAAGAGGTACTCTGCCTGACATGCATGGGCAGTCAATTCCAGAGTCTGTGGAATCTCTGGGTTTGGAACCTATCCCTCCAGCATGTTTTGTTCATTGTGACGACAGTGTTTAGATCCCCGGAGTGTGTGGCTCTGACAGATTGGGATTTCTTTAAGTGTAGCATGTCCAGCAGCTCTGGGTTTGACATGGCCTTGTATGTTAAGCAGAGATTGCCTCTGAGTAAATGATAAGCAACAAAGTATAGCTGGAGTTTCTTTAGATGGTCAGCATAGGGCATCTGCTTTAGGCCTGTGATTCTTTTAGTGAGGTATTTCTGCAGCCTTTCCAGTTGTTGCAGATGTCTTGAGAGGTACATACCAAATGGGGTGTTGTATTCTATAATGGGTCTAATGAGGGATGAGAACAGTGGGACAATTACCTCCTTTTTTCTGGATGAAAAGCCCTTAGGGATGAGGTGTGCCACATCAAAGGATTTCCTGACTGTTGAGGCAATGTGGTTATCGAAGGTGAGACCACTGTCCAACTGTGTCCCTAAGTCTCTTATCACACTTTTTAATGGTCTTTATAAAAGATTGAGAAAAATGAAAATGTGACATAGTTAGGAATAAAAAGTCTTGGTCTACATTCTCAAAAGCCTTAGAGGCATCAATTGTAAGTGTGTATCAGTATCTTGGGTACTTATCTTTCAATAAGACAGTTACTATGGTATCTTAATTAAGAGTATATCACATAATCCAAACCACTGGACAGAATCAAGGACAAACAATCTCCACTCTTTATTGGCACAAAGGAAAGAACTCTTCTTTAGCACTCCACAAACAAAAAAATGCATTTTCGTCCGAGCACCTCGCAGACTTCTTCAGAAGTTACACGAAAATGCATTTTTTGTTTGTGGAGCATTAAAGAAAAGTTCTTTCCTTTGTGCCAATAAAGAGTGGAGATTGTTTCTCCTTGATTCTGTCCAGTGGTTTGGATTAACTGTTTTATTCTGGACTGGTTCCTCATTTTTGTGGTTATTAGTATTATCACATAGTTGTCTCTGTTTCATAAATACTAATTGTTCTGGGGAGATGATTTTGTCTAGGGTTCTTTGTAATCTATTTGCTAAAATTAAGGTCAATATTTTTATGTCAAGGTTGATGAGAGCTATAGGTCTGTAGCTGATGGGGTTGAGTTTGTCAGAATTAGGTTTTAATATCAAAATTGTCTTAGAGTTGTTTAAGTATTTGTCAGAAATACCATGTTTTATGATGTAGTTATATGCTTGTAATAAGACTGGTGTTAGTATGTGGCTGAACTTTTGGTAGAACATTGCAATGAATCTGTCTGGGCCTGGAGATTTGTTTATCTTTAGTTTTTTAATTGCTATTTTAATTTCATTAGTTGATAGGGGACTTGCCAATAAGTTATAGTGCTTGTTGTCTAGACAGGGAAATTGCAAGTTATTTAGGAAATGTTCTTGTATGTTAGATATATGGTGTTGTTTTGTGGGGTTGTACATGTTATTGTAGATATCCCAGAAGGAGTTGATATGTCTGAGATATTGCACATACTTTTCTCCTTATAAAATATTTCTGATATATTTTGAAGGTTTCTCTTTATATTTATCATGTTGGCTAGAGCTTTGGAAGGGGTTTGGGCCCATTCTGAGTACGTATAGAGGAGTTTTAATTCACTTAGTTATTGTTTTTGTAGTTGTATTGAATACATTTTTTTAATTTTATATAGTTTCAGCTCTAGTTCTTGTGAGTATTGGGATTGGAGTTGTTGTTTGATGTTATTGTACTGAGTTTCAAGTGAGCAAGTTTATTTTTGTTCTTGTTTTTTGTATATGGATGTTTTCTGGATAAGGATACCTCTTATTACAGTCTTAGTGGCAGCCCATTGTACATCTAATGGGATTTGGGTCTGAGATATGTCTTGTTCTAGTTGAGTTATTACATTTATAATGTCCTCCACCACCTCCTTTTGGTTTAGAAGATTATTATTCAGGTACCACATATTAGAACCACAATATGGAGAGGTTTGGTAAGTTGGGTTAATTTTTTGTGTGATTCTAGAATGGTTTGACATTACTCTTGTGTTAAGCTCATAGTTTTGGATTTGTTTGGAAAAAGTGGAGGAGACTAGGAAAAAATCTATTCCAGACCAGACTTTGTGTGATGCTGAAAAAAAAGTCTATTTGTTAAGTGATCTGTCATGGTTAACGGTTACATAGGGGTCAATAAGGTTAAGGTTTTGTGAAAGGTCATTTAAGGCTGAGGTGATTTGAACCAGTTGTCTTTTGTTTTCGTTTGAGCTGTCTCTTAGTGGGTCAGTTAGACAACTCCAGTCGCCCCCAATAATAATAGAGTGACCGGGAAAATGCATAAGTAAATTATAAACTTCATAGATAAAAAAAAGTTGCTGGTTAGAGCAGGGACCATAGACATTCAAAAAGAGAGCATTATTTTTTTGTTGTGGGTGTCAGCTAGTGAAAAGGCACCATCTACCATTTATGTCATACTTACTACTGGTTATAGATCCTGGAATGATTCTTTAACTATTATGGCTGTGCCTTTTGAGTCAGAACTATCCCCTGCTGAAATAATATGTTTAATCCTGTTCCTTGAACTTACTTTAACCCATTGGTCATTGTTCAGGTGGGTTTCCTGTAAGAATATAATATTAGATTTGCTTTGGTACAGTAAGTGTAAAACTAAGTTAAGCTTTCCTTTTTCACATAGACCATTCATATTCCGTGAATCTGTTCTAAACATATTTTCCTTGTGTTGGGTGTAGTTTGATTATATGCATTCTTGATGTACCATTAATTATATGTGTATTTATAGAATGGTAAAAGTTAAAGTGAGAATTTGTTGGTAAGGTCAATTTGCTTAAGGAGGCATCCAACTTTTCATCTCTTACCGTAGTGCCTATCCACTTATCTCTCTTTTTGGTGTCTACGTATCTCGAGTATTAAGTTTGATGTGTGTATAACATTTATATGAGAAGAAGTAATTCAGGTGTAGGGAAATAGTTAATAAAACAATTCTATTATTCCAAGTAACGTTAGGCATTCCTGACATACAAACCTCGCTCCTATATTATTACCTTAGGACTGTGTAGTTTGGTATGTGCGACTGTATAACAGTAGGTGTGAGCATTCTTGAGAGTTGTACTATCCTATGAAATAAACTAGGGTTTCACAAATTTTGTCACTTTAATATATTATGCTTATAAGCCATTAAGAGGGTTTAGTACCATTTGCTGTACTGTTTGATATTTTCCGGTCTTTTGTCAGGAATAACATCAGATTATAACCATCAAACGGTGTCTGTTTGTCTTAAAGTGGTTTAACATTATTTTTTGCAAGCAAGACAAATTAAATAATTTCTTAAAAGTTCTGTACTTGTGGCATATAGCACAGATCAATAACTTGTGTTTTAACTTCTGATCTTCCTGATGATTAGTCTTCTCTTCTGTAACAAATGGTAAATAGAGCCCATATAGACAAATGACAAATTAGATAGATGTTTCTTTTAATTGAATAAGAACAAACCTTAGGTACAGTCAGATTAAGTTATTTCTCTCATAGCTGTACATAGGTTGATTTTAAAATTCAGCAGTACCTTATTTGCCATTTCTGCTTTTATTGTTGAATCCTACTTGTTTGCATAAGATTATTTGATTATTTTCCTTCTTTTCCTGATGATTTTACTAACCCCGGTGCAGGTTTCCTTGATCCGAACTCGTAAAACTGTCTTTATTGACAGAATCACTTTTGCGACATCCCAGTAATGCTTTGCAGGTCCAAAGCTGTGGTAGAGTTACCTTTAACCTTCAGCCTTCAATGAGGCTAGGCGAGATGATGCTTCCTGTCTTCTGAACATCGAGATGGCAGCTGACCCATGCGAAAAAGTAGAGATATGGATATAGCTATTGAACCAACCTCTCTTTAAGGTAAGAGTTGATGGAAGATTGTTGCAGAGACATTTTGTTTTAATATCTAGTTGTATTATCTTTTCCGAGCTTTATAAACTGCAAATGTAAATTCTAGTGCTTCGAAACTTGATTATACATGGGTGCTCTGCAGGAGAGTCATTTTAGGAGATCCTGATTTAGGAAAGTGGTTTCTTTATAGATGGCTTGGTTGTTTTAGCCATTAGAGGATATACAGTTCTTAGAAAGGTCATTTGGTGATTTTATGATTTGGTACTGAAAAGTTTGTCATCTGTACTTGCAGCTTTAGACTTATTGGAGGTAGTGTGCATGAGTCATTGCAGCTTTTCATGAGAGTAATTGTTTGTTGGCAGGAGCTTTATTTATTGAAGAATGTTTTTAAGCTGGAAAGTGTTTTGTAGCATTGGAGCTCTCATTCTGTCTTGATTATCTAACTTCAGGTAGTTCGTTGAATGCTTTTTTAAAGACAGTTTTTGCTTTAGCAATGTTCTGTATCTGGTATTTCTGATCTTTGTAGCTTTAAATAAGTTTTGCAGGGTATCGCATTTGGAAGCGTATTTTTTTTTGTTTACCAGGTATGACAAAAAAGGGGATAGAGCTTGATGCTCTGTGAGATATGTATTTTATGATCCCTCCAAGTTATGTTTCTTTTCTGTTTAGCAGCCATTAGGATTGCGGAGGTGTGTGCAGCATTCAGTATTTTAACGTAAATTTGTCTTGGTACAGTTTCATCTTGGGTTCTTCTTAGTGATCTATGTGCCCATTCAATAATCATTTCTTTGGCTATATTTTTGTTGTCTACTGTTGTTTCCACTATCTATTTTATTATTACATTCAATTGAGTTCGGTCAAAAGGTTTCAGGTACTCCTCTAATAATTATGCTGTTTCTGCGGCTTTGTGCTTCAAGGTCAATTCATTTTAGCTGTAGATCATTTAATGTTCATTCGTTCTCTTTTATTTTGGATTTTAAAGCATTAATGTCTGTTGAGTTTTCCTCTGTTTTGGCTTTGTTAATGCTTGGTCTCGCTGCAATTTGTTCAATGTTTGATCCAACAGTGTTTAGTTTTGTTGAAAAAGCTCAGATGTCATTTTTTAGTGGTTGCAGGGCGGTTTTAATGTCATCTACTGAGTATGTGGTTTCATTTTTGGATCATAAAGATAGTTTAGTATGTTTTTGCTGGACCTTGGCAGTTTTGTGTCTCTTGCTTACAGTATCCTTTTCTGGAAAAGCAATGGTAGATAATTTTGTTTTAATAGTTTGTGTCTCCATTTCTTCTTTATTAAGATCTTGTGTATTGGACATCCCTTAGTTTATTGTAGTTCTTTAGTTTATTGTAGTTCTTTGGTCATTTCTTTTCAGGCCGTGGTTATTTCAAGAGGGGCCCAGCCACACCGTTGCTGTGTTCAGTCTTGGTGCTAATGCACAAGCTAAAATGAAAATTCTTAATTTTCAGATTTGGAATGAAACTATAGATTTATCTTGTGTTTATTCAATGAGGTAGATTCAGCAATGTCCAGAGTCAGCCTTTAGAGCATTTGATGATGTGGATGGGATGCAAATTTCATTTGTAGATTACCGGAGCAACAGTTAGTGCATGTCTAGATAACAGCAACCATCTTGCAAACCCCTCTCAAGTACATTTTTGTACATAGGTGTTGTGCAGCTATACTGTATTAGCAGTCAATCTGCTTTTCTATGGTGTCATTGTCTCCAGTGCTACCTCATTCACATGATTTCTGTGCTATCTTGCCCCCTGTGACATAGTGGGGACCGGATCAGACCGATGGGTGCAATGTCATTATTATCTGTCCTTTCTTGAATACAGAGATGCTAACATTCTCCCTAATGAAAACTAGGACTCAAGTCCTTAATTTATCTCAGTGAGTATCATCTGTGCCACAAAAAATAAGGATAAGTCTTATAAATGAGACCAACTTTCAGAAAAGCAGATGCAGTGCATTTCTCTTACCTGTGCTCGGCTTCATCAGAACGGTTCTTTCACTCAGTGATGCAGGCATTTATCTTACCTGTGGTTGGCTTCATCAGAATGGTTCTTTCACACAGTGATGCAGGCATTTATCTTAACTGTGCTCGGCTTCATCAGAATAGTTCTTTCACACAGTGATGCAGGCATTTATCTTACCTGTGCTCAGCTTCATCAGAATGGTTCTTTCACACAGTGATGCAGGCATTTATCTTACCTGTGCTCGATTTCACACAGTGACGCAGGCATTTGGGGTCTTGCTCCACTCATAGTTTTCTGCATGTAATAGTATATTCATAGTTTTTACTCTAAATCCCTGTAGCTCTCATATAGTGTCCCTCCCATTACATCTGGTATAGTGTCCTTCATTTGTTCCAGTGTCCTCTTCCTTTACCCACCCGATACCAGTCTCCTTTTTCTAAAGACCTTGTTATAGCCCTGTATTTTTTAGTATACACTTTTTTTAGTGTTTAGTTTACAAGCAGCCTATTTCAGTTGCTTAATAACAGCTTATAAAGTGCCAAAATGTTTGGCAGTCTACCAGGGACGGCTTGTGTTACTACTGGCTGCTGGCTTGCAGCCACCTGCATGGGAAAAAGAAAACAAGATAATAAATTGAATTATTTTACTTTTTGTTTTTAATGTATTTTTTTATTGTTTA
The DNA here is from genome assembly GCF_019279795.1 of Protopterus annectens. NCBI lineage: Eukaryota > Metazoa > Chordata > Ceratodontiformes > Protopteridae > Protopterus > Protopterus annectens. The sequence continues at coordinate 495,519,436 of NC_056733.1, forward strand.
ATTTACATTTCTATGCTAGCATAGAACTGCTCACATGTTACGGCACATGCATGGTGTTCTGAGTCTGTCTAAATAGGAATACAGCTGCTGGGGAAAAAAAAAAACATTCATTGGGCTGTTTTAGCCAGAACAGTTACTTAAGAAAGATCTCTCCCGGGCTCCTGCATGAAGCTGCGAAGAGCCATTTCTATTGGCTCAGCCTGGTTGTCTTCAGAGATATGAGCATGGGAGGAAGTGTTATTTATTTATTTATTTAGTTAGTTATATACCTAAAGCCATTTTTTATTCTTACAAGCACTATGCATGCCACTTTTCCATAATATAGGAAGATAATTGTTTTAGTTTAAGTGTGCATGCGCGCGTGCACGTGCGTGTGTGTGTATGTGTTTATGGGTGGCATAAAGGGTTGGCACTAGCAATTGTAGGGCCCAATTTGGACAAACTTGGTGGGACACCGCATTTGCCATCAGACCTCTCCCGTTGCTTGTTGGCTTCTTGAACTTGAACTTAAGACTATTTCATGTAAGGTATCCAAAATGTATATTAGTACTGTGCATTAAGATAAAACAATATATTTATTTATTGACTTATATTTTGTCAGACTAATGGACATTTGGATTACCCTCGATCCAAAATGTCATGTAGTTCCTCTCTGTGCTTAACTCTCTCAGGCACATGGTAAGGGACCTGTTTAATGGGCCATTGAGGTCATCGGCCTGCATGGTGTGACACCAGATGGGTGTATCTTGGCCAAATAGCAGATATGGTCTTAAACTCTATAGTACTGCTGGATCATCTGACCCTGCATAGGAGATAGCTGCACATGCCCCCTTGTTCCCCTCACATGTTTTTTAATTGTACAGTATTTTGTTTTAATGTTGTATGTATTTATTTGTCTCTCTCCTTTCCCAGTTCCCCTCATTTTAGTCATACTTTACTTTTCTTTGTGTCCCAAGCCCATTAATTTTACATACTGCAAACACTTTATTTTTTTGTATATTTTTTTACCCAGCTGAATGTTCTACTACATTATGTTATGGCAACACACAGGTACTCTTCTTGCCTATGTTAGTGCTTATTTTACTGACTAAATTCTTGTGTCACATTTACTTATGATTGTGTTATGCTGCACACTATGCTGACTTATACGTCTCTGCATACCTGTTCTTACTTTAAAACTATTAGCACTATTGCATCGCCTTGATATTGCTCACCATTTATTGTTTCTTTGGTTGCCTTCCACTGCTTTCCACTGTGTTACTGTTTTAACATTTTTAGCAAAGTGAATTACTTTCTGTTCACCTCTGCCTCCCACCACACAAACCTCATATTTCACTTCTCTAGGATTATTTTGCTCCTATTTGCTGAATTGTTAACATCCTGTTACAAGTCTTACTGATCAGGTATTACATCCCTTCACAGTATCTACATCTGTTATACTTATTAGTGTCTGCTTTCATACTGCTTAGGCTGAATATTCCATGGTTATCTCTTGTAACGTTATACATTAACAACCATTCATCAACTCCATAACAGCAAGAGAAGCAAAATAAAACAGCATCTCTCTACCAGGCTTTGAAATAAGCTTTGTCTAATACTCTGATACAATAACTTGAATGGTGCACAAGTCAAGGTTTATGCTGTCGAGTGGCTAGCCCTGGTGTGGTAGTTCTTCCACACTACATCACACACCTGCATTCACACTCATACATATAGACAATTTAGAGTGTCCGATCCACCTACTGCATGCTTTAGAATGTGGGTGTAAACTGGAGCATCTGGAGGAAACCCAGGGAGGACATGCAGATCTTGCAACATGGCATGCCAGATGAGAATTGAACCAAGACACCTCTTATTGTGAGGTGACAATGCAATTTTCTGTACCACCCTAGAATTATACACAAAACCAGATGGTTAATTCAACCAGTTTTTGGCTGAAAACCCTGTTGAGCACTCAGCAACCACAGCACTGAGCCATACAATAGGCGCAAAGCTGTAGTTACTAATAATACTGAATATGTAACTATCATGGGAGCAATAATTCCATTCCATAGGAGAATGCCTTGCTTTTTACTGTAATGTCTCTTAAACAAATATTTATTTTTTTATTTATTTTACATTTGTTGACCGAGACAGTCTGACTGGATGCATGTCCATTTTCAGCGGAGGCCCGGGGAGAAAAGCTCCAAGGGTAAGCAGATACAGTATTACATAATATCAGCATTACATATTACAAACAGACTATTTACAGAGATTACATAAGTAAACAAGTTAAACAAGTTCCACAGGTTAGAGTTAATCCCGAGCATAAATCAGGATTAAATTAAATTACACAGTAAGATGGTTAACAGATTTTTACACATTCTAGACAGAGTTAGCCAGGCTTGATACAGTGACATAGCCAGTTAAGTGACAAATGTTGTTTGAGTCTAGTTTTAAATTGACCTAAGGTGGAAAGTAAGGTAATATCAGCTGGAAGAAAGTTCCAGGATCTACTTACAGTGTTGCAAAGAGAGAATCACCGGCTGTGTTATTAATTTTGCTAGTCTGAATTAGTAGTTTGTTAGAGGATCAAAGCGGTCTAGGATTGTTATAGGGGGTGATAATATTTTTAAGTGCAGGAGTATTGTCCGGATTATAGAGGATTTTATAGGCCATAATCTATTAGTTATACTGGATTAGGCTGGGTAGTTCAAGCCACCCAAGCTGGTTTAGATTGATGCAATGATGTGTCCTAAATGGCAGCCCAGTGGCAAACCTGGCAATGTGTTTGTAGCAAATTGAGAGTTTGTTAAGGACAGTCTTGTTTAAATTTGAGAGTAGAGGGGATGCATACAGAAGGGTTGAAAGAAGGTGAGAGCGAGCTATGGCAATTTTAGCTAGAGGGGTTAGGAAGGACTTTATTTTGTAAAGTGACCCTAGTTTTTTATTGATGGTTTTGATAGTTTGGTTAACATGTAGGTCGAATTTTAGATTATTATCTATGATGACACCTAATAGTTTTGTAGAGGGGGTGAGGGGAGATTATTGTGCCATCGTTTGAATTTATGGTAAAGGTGAAAGCAGTAGACCTACGTGTTGGTGAAAATAACAGCATTTTAGTTTTTTTTTGGGATTTAGGATCAGACGACATTCAGAAAGCCAGTTTTCTATTGTATTAAAGGTGGTCTGGGTAGCTGACCATAACTCTACTAGAGATGTGGCTGAGCAAATCAGAGTAGAGTCATCAGCATACTGGATACAGCTGACTTTTGGGATGACAGTATAAAGGTCATTAATGAAGATGGAAAACAGCAAGGGCCCTCGTATAGAGCCTTGTGGTACTCCAAGGGTGTTAGGTAGAAGGTTAGAGAGTTTGTTCTGCCAGAGGACAGCCTGCTGTTGGCAATTCAGGTAGGATTGAAACCACTGAAGGGCTCTAGTATCTAGACAGAATTTTTGCAGGGTGTGGATTAAAAGTTGGTGATCAACCATATCGAATGCCTTGGAAAGATCCAAGAAGAGGGCTGAGGATATATAATTATTGTTGTGATTATGGTTTATGGTGTTGGTAAAGGCTAGGAGGGCTGAAGTAGTGCTGTGATGAGGACGGAAGCCATGCTGAGTGTCTGCCATAAGGTGATTCTGGATTAGGTGGTGCATGAGTTGTCTATGAATACATTTTTCCATAATCTTTGCAAGTGGAGAGAGTATAGCTATTGGCCTATAATTGGAGAATTCAGTAGAGCTGCCTCCTTTGTGAAGTGGGATTACATAGGATATTTTCCAGATGGTGGGAATTTTAGCTTCTACTATGGTTCGATTGATTAGTATTGAGATGGGGTAAGCAATAGCATCAGCTGATTTTTGTAGGTACTTGGCAGGGAGTTGATCAGCAGAAAGTGTAGTGGGTTTTCATTTTTTGATCAAGGTACGGATAAGTGAAGTGGCGACTGGTTGGAAGCTGAACGCGAGTAGGTTTCTAGGGGTGCTACTTTCTGGACCAGGGGAGCTAGGAGGTAGTTGGCTAGCTAGGGCTTGAATTGTTTCATTAAAGAATCGGTTAAAAGTGTCAGAAACATCTTCAGGGGTTTTATCAATAGTAGCAGCAGGGACCGGGGTTGAAGTTTGTCCAGGATGTAGTAGATTATTTAAACTTGCCCAAACCTTCTGAGGTTTATTTTGATTTACTGTCTGTAAATTACAGTAGTATTGTTTTTTGTCTTGTAAAATGGATTTTTTAATTTTGTTCCTGGATCGCCTGTATTTAATGTGATCTTGGGGGTCTTTAGAAGAACGCCATAAAGCCCATGCTTTGTTTCTAAGGGTAATTTTGAGTTTAGACTCTTTAGAAACCCATGGCACGGTTTTTGCCTTTGTTCTCTTTGAACGAACAGGTGCATGCAAATCAAGGATCTCAAGGAATTTGTTGATAAAGTATGCTACTGCTTCCTCTAAGGGGAGGTGTTTTAGAATAGACAAATTACATGAGTTTAGTTCTTGTTGGAATTTGGCAGGGTCAAAGTTTATATTGTTTCTAACCTTTCTGAGTAAGGGTTGTTGGGAATTAATAGCTTTGTGCTTAACTACATATGTGAGAAGGTGATCGCTTAGGCCATCAGGGAGGGTACCAGAGGTGTACAGTTGGGGGTGACTATTTATGAGTACCCGATCAAGTATGCTTTCTTTTTGGTTGGGTTTACCTATCCTGGTAGGGGTGGATATGATTTGTGTAAATGCATGCAGGTTAATATGGGTGGTTGGAGATTCCGAGGAACAGGTGCCCCAGTCTATGTTAAAGTCTCCAAGTAGTAGGGTTTCTTGGGGGTAGTGACATGATAGCCAGTGCATGATATCTTCAAGTGTAGATATATTGTTACCTGGGGTTATGTACATACAGATGATATTAATGCATTTATTTTTATTAAGTTGCAATTTGGTGGCAAGAATCTCAGAATTATTAATCTGAGGTGGTTGTATTACATCTATGGTGACATTCAACTCAGATTTATAGAGTACAGTTACCCCACCTCCCTTCCTCGAAGCATGATCCAGCCTGTGTATGTTGTATCCAGGTGGTAACACTTCATTGTCTGTAGTGTTAGGTTTTAACCAGGTTTCAGATAAATAGAGCATCTCAGGGGAGTGGACATCCAGAAGTGCATGCAATTCATGTACCTTGTTATTGATGCTTCTAATATTGAGATGACAGGCTAGGAGAGAGTTAGTTGGCCTATTAATTGTAGGTTTGTAGCTTAGATTGTAAGTAGAGGGGTATGTGTATCTGAAGTGGGTGGGCCAGGGTTGGGGTGAATATCACCACCAAGTATTAGGTTAAGTCTATTTTGGTGATGAACTTCAGGAATTTGTTTATTAGTTTGTGGTAGTGTTTGGATCTAGAGCTAATGTGCCTGGGGTTGAGATGTTGATAGACTGAACAAGATGCTGGATAGGACCTGGTACTGTAAGCATGGTTGAAGGTGGGAGGATTTGCAGCTGGGGTGATAGTATGGCCTTTCGGGATATCTAGGTCATATAAGGTAGAATGGCCCCGACACACTGTAGTGTGGGGGCCCATGAGGGAGCAGGGCACTACTGGGACAAATTGGTCCAACTGACCAAAGACCAGTCCTGTATGCACAGATGGCCTTAGCTGTCACTGGTTTCTTTGCAAAGGGTTTTTTTTTTTTTTTAAGATTGCAGTTCATGAATACATAAATAATGGCAAACATCTGACTTTTCTAGCAACTTTATAAATATATAAGGCAGTACCTGTGTCTGATTTTGATCTTTTGTTACCCATTATTTTTTCTGCTTCATTGAGATGTTGAGACACATGATGGGGGTGCAGTGAATTGCATACTGCATTCTGAAAATAGTGAGCTCAGAAAATACATTCCTGTGCATCAGTTATGTCATTTTTCATTTATGTGACTCCTATCATACTTCTGAGGTGCACAGGCACAGTTATACCAGTGGCAGTAATTGGTGGTCATATTTGTCTGTGTATATGCATAACTATGTGTATGTGTCTGTGGTTAGAATAGAAGTTCTTACCTGTTCCTGATTTCACAGAATTATTCTGATTTTTTCCTCTCAATTTGTTAAATTCCTTGTAAAGTTTGATTTTTGATAGATCTGTGAAGACTGCAGTTCGTAAGTAATGGCAGACATCTGAGCTTTAGACTTGACAATATTTATTAAAAGTATTGCAATGTAAATCCTGTTAGTGTAACAGCTTTCTAAATATACAAGGTCAGTATCCGTCCCTGTTGTTGGTCCTTCAACCCATTATTTCTTTCTCCTTAATTCTTGAGAGCTCAAAGATTATGAGGTATTGGGGTGAGGCTGGGTTGCAATGAATGGCATGCTGTATTCTGGCAGCAGTGAGCTTAGAAGATACATTAAGTATTTGTTCATTCAGGGCAGTCGCGGCAGTGCAGCGGTTAGCGTTGTCACTTCCCAGCAAGAGGTTCTCCGGTTTGATGCTTGGCTGGGCTGCCTTCTGTGCAGAGTCTGCATGTTCTCTCTGTGGTCGCGTGGGTTTCCTTCGGGTGCTCCAGTTTCCTCCCACATCCCAAAGACATGCTGTAGGTGAATTGGATACTCTAGATTGGCCCTAGGCTTGTGTGTGTGTGTGTGTGTGTGTGTGTGTGTGTGTGTGTGTGTGTGTGTGTGTGTGTGTGTGTGTGTGTGTGTGTGTGTGCACCTTCCGTGGAAGGTTGGGCACCGGGCTGGCTACTCAACACCGTAAAACTCCACTGCCAATAATGAGTGGACAGGTGATCCTCTGTGGCGACCCCTAACTGGAAAAAGCCGAAAATGTGTTCATTCATTTGATCCTTCTCATGCTTCTGAGTTTTACAGTCACAGTCATATGATAGGCTATAACTGGTGGTCATGTGTGTGTGTGTGTGTGTGTGTGTGTGTGTGTGTGTGTGTGTGTGTGTGTGTAATAATACATATATATGCATGTGCAGGGGGCACTGGTGCTCTTAGCTGTCCCTGTTTTTGCAGAATGTCTCTGAGTTTGCTTAATCTTTTAGTATGTTACTCATAATTTTTTTTTCTGGCATATCAATAAGAACCGTAAATAATGACAGACATTTTAGTTTCAAATGTAATAGCATTCAGAAAAAGCATGCTAAATAAAGCCTATTCTGGCAATTTTCTAAGTATGTAAGGGCACACATAGGAATTTGTTTTCTCAGCTCATTGATGACCCTACTTTCGGTCCTTTGTCTCCCATTATTTTTTGGTTTTCGACTTTAATCTTGAGACAAGAGGTTGAAAGTTATATGTTGGTAGGGGACTTGCAATGTATTGGACACTGTATTCTGACAGCAGTAAGAAGATACATTCCTATGTGGCAGTTATTTACGTATGTTTTCATTAATTTCATCTCAGTCAAAGTTCTGAGGTGTATAGAC
>NC_056733.1:495531844-495689344 GCF_019279795.1 Protopterus annectens
TAGGCAGGTTATACAATGATAAATGTCACAGAAAATCACTTGCTTCAGAAAAAGATTCAGATCTTTCCTGCCCTTTCCTTATTGTTTTCTTGTATTTGCCCCCACCATTTTTCCCCACGGATCAATTTCAGAATTCGCTTTCATTATGTTTTTATACCATCCTTTCCTTTCCTTTCCTTTCCTTTCCTTTCCATCTGCACTTCATATATATCAGTTCTCCATGTCTTTATTTTTATTTCATATTCCACTCCCCTGTCTTATCTTTTTTCCTACACATCCATTCATCATCACAGATACACAAGAATTTCCATAAATTGTCCTCACCACCCTTCTTATTTTTCCTGCTACCTCATATTATTTTTAAGATGGTCAACTTTTCCCCATGATCAATGTGATAAATTAAGGGGCTGCCCGCCCAGATAGATAGAATTGTGTAAATAATTATATGTCATTGTAAATATTAATATGATCCACAGGCTTGTTTGACAAATGTAAGAAAACTGCGCTATGTGGTGAACTTCAAAAATGTAACCACAGTGTACCCTGCTGGTAGAAATCTGATAAGTAAAGCATTTTACGACTGTGCGATCTCAAGTTAGGAGACAGGATGTGTGCAGCTGGAAATTCTTTCTATCGTCCTAGAACAGAGATAATTACTAGGTTTCACATGTAAAGTCAAGTGTCTTTTATTGCTGTGAATTCCTGGCAGGTGCAGATTACAAAGACATGTTAACATATTGAGTTCTATGAGCCTGGGAAACATCAGCATAAGTGGCAAGAATGATGTAATCTGAAATGACTAAGCAGTAATGTGCATTATCAATTTAATCACTATCTGAGAAAGAAAGCATTGCATTTTGTATCTTCTTCTAGACCTGTAAACATCAACTCTCAGCACTGTGCCTTCCTCTGTAAATAGGATCTTAGATTTTAGTATTTCTCTTAGAGATAGATAGAAATAGCAAGATTAGTCTAGCCGTTGTCCATATTTATGTCAGACTGTGCTACAATGTTGTTTTAAAGTGTGTCCTGTGATTTCTGAACTCTCTGATGTCATTATGTTGAGTTAATAAGTATTGTCTTGTGATTTTATTATTTATTATTAAATATTTTTAAACCTTTCAACTGTGGCTGTTTTGTGTAGAGATAATTTAAGCTTGTAGAATACTTGCATGAATGTGGTGATACTGTAAAACCCACTCCTAAATAGCCTCAAGTCTCAGTCACACTTACTAATTGGATAATAATAACATTGCACAGTAGAAATGGACACTGTTTGGTAAGGGCCTTTATAGTAGCTGATAGCACTGGTTGGTGGCATTCAGTACTACCATATAGCTGGGCAGAAGGGGGCATAGCTGGAGAACCTTTGCCAGCCTTCCCCAGAAGTATCTGTGTGTTTGTATATAACTCAAATCTCAAAGTGTGTGTGTGTGTGTGTGTGTGTGTGTGTGTGTGTGTGTGTGTGTGTGTGTGTGTGTGTGCGTGTGTGTGTGAGCTACTTGTGCAGGAATATGAAGCACTGGTTGGATAAAGAGGGTGCTGGAGATTTTGGCTTGATCACTCGGCTGAGATCTGAACCCTATAGCTGTACCAGTGGGGAGTCTTACTGGGGATCTGGAGAGAAAGGGAGAAACCAGCCCCAAACTGACTGTGATCTCTGTGTTCTCTTAAGGGAAATTGTACTTTACTGTGTGTGTACTTGTTATCTTCCCAATGTGGATGCCCCTCACTGGTGCTAGTGGTGAAGATTGAGGCTCCTTGATTACCTGGCCAGTGCATGAGTGTCACATATTAATTGTTTGGCAGTGGTGGGATAGCTACATCAAATATTAATTGTTCGATAGTGGTGAGTTAGCTGCATCACATATTAATTGGCTTGTAGTGGTGTGGATAGTGAATTCCTGTAGCTTATTTACAGTGATCACTGAAGGTGTTTTTGTACTCTAAATCAGCCACACAGTGAACATTCAGAGTTCAGATCACAATTGTTTTATTTCTTTTGTTAGCTTAGTTAGGGAGAGCAGGCAAGCATGTCAGCAAAGGAGTATGGAAAGCTGACAAGGAGGCAGTTGGCTGACATGTGTTAGGTGAAATACTGGTGCATGGAAACCTGACAAAGGCAGACATGACTGCAGCTTTGGTCAGAGCTGCATCTGAGAATAGCAACCAGGAAGATGATCAGACTGGCTGTGGAGATGTACAACACTCAGAGAATGGACAGCTCAACTTTTCTACAGAGGACTTAAAAATCCATCTGGAGCTAAAGAGACTTGTGTTGGAGGCCAAGCATTTGGAAATAGAAGCAGCATAGAGACTGGTGTCTAGAGACTAAGAAGGAAAATGAGAAACTGCTATGCCTGGAAGCTGAGGAGGAGGAGAGGCAGAAGTAACATGAAAATAAGATGCTGACTCTGCCAGAGTCATGGAGGTAATGGGGAAGGAAGTAACTGAACCTTAGAAGCAACAAAGGTCAGTAAATTTCTTCCACAGTTTACAGAAGGGGATAATTTTGATAGTTTCATTCATATATTTGAGAGGGTAAGTAAACAGTATAAGGTTGACCAAGGGCTCTGGGTACGGTTCCTGAACACCTTACTCCATGGTAAAGCTGTAACTGGTTTGTCCAAATTCTCTGACAATGACTTTTTAAACTATAATGTAAAGAATTGTTTGCTAGATTTTTTTAAGCTAACACCTAAAGCTTATAGGAAGAAAAATGTTGAGCATAGATGCAAGGCAGATGAAAGTGTGTGTGTGAATATGCTGCTGAACTAAGCATTTATTTTCATAGGTGGGTGAGTGGATGACAGGTCACCACTTTTGAAAGGCCTTTTGGTGAGAGAACAAGCCCTTAGCACTCTGCCTGAGGACAAGAGGATCTGGTTAGCTGATGGACAATGCTCTACTGTAGATTAGTTGGGGAAGAAGGGAGACCTTTACATAGCAAGCAGGGCATCACTGCATAGGAAAGGGACACCCAGTGCTGCTCATGGAACTAAGGGAACCCACACTGCACCATCAGAATCTGCCAGTAGCAGAGGAAGCCACTAGTCAAGGTATATGTCCAGGACCTAGGGTTAAATGTTTTAAATGTAACCAGTGAGGTCATGTGGCATACAGATGCCCATGGAGGCAAGGTGGGGAACAAAAGTTGGGAGAGCCAGTAAGTGGGAATGACAAAATGCCAACAGTAGGTTGACTTGAGACAACAAGGGTACAAAACTACCACATGGGGTTATATTCTATCATCAGGGGTGGTTCCTGCTATAGGACTGCAGGACTATAACCCCCCCCCACCTCTAGAAAGAAGAAAAAAAAAACAATTGCAAGTCCCAGACCTCTGCACATGTGTGCTTGGAGTTCCTGGAACTCACAGAACTCCAGACTGCTGTGTCAGCATCTGTCCTTATTTTCATCTGTCCTTAATTTTGCAGAATGTTCTGGTTTTCTGTCATATTTTTATACTGTTGCTTTATGCTTCTTATTATTCAGAAAATGCATGCTGTCACAGTGCCCTATTGCTCTGTGTTTAAGTAGCAATGCTATAATGACCATCAAGTAAGCTTGTCTGAGATTGTAAGATGCAAGTAAGCTTTAATAAGTATACTGTTAAAGAATTACCAACATTGAAAGCCTTTTTGTTGTTGCCATGCAGAGAATATTTACATAACTAGATAACGTATGAGCCTTGGGAATTGAAATGCATATGACAGTATTTGTAATAAAATTCAGGATTACAGTATTTTCAGAAGGTCATTACATTTGTTGGAGACTTGCAGTCATCTTTTCAGGCTTTACCCGTAAACTAAACAGAATGCCAATCTATCATGTGTGGTCCATAACTTGTGCAGTAATCCTTTAAACAATTTATCTTGAGTTTGTTTCTTGTTTGCTGTTCATTTTTTACTTTGATCATGTCTTTCACATGAAACAAGTAGATAGTTGTTGTCAGACAGCAAGTCTTTTTTGGATAAGAAACATTTTTACAAGTGGGAGTATCACAGAGATTGCTACTTTCAGCATGTTACTTGGTAATTTTATAAAGCTGAATCTCTGTCTCTTTCAGCTTTTCCTGGTTAGGGGTCGCCACAGTGGAACTCCGGTCCGCTAATGATTGGCGGTAGATTTTTACATGCTGAGTTGCCAGCCCTGATGCACAACCTTTAACGAAGGTACACCCATTCACGCATGTCTCCCCACAGAAGATGGTCTAGCTGAGAATCGAACGGGACAACGTCTTACTGTGAGGCAACAACACTACCGAAGTACCATCACCGCAGCTTTATAAAGCTGAATATAAATTATAATTAGAACTGCAGTGCAAGGAGAAGTGGTTTGAGTTGAGTGCTGCTTGTTTTTTTATGCTTGATTTTGACTGGCATTCCAGTAATGTATTTAAAAAGTAATTTATTTTTTCATGGCTCACAACCTTTGTGTTAACATCCAGATATTAAGTAAGTTGTCATGTAGCCAATGCATTGAAATATTTTTTTCTTCTACACTTCATTTTGTCTTGACTGGACTGTAGTAATGATGGTTTGGCACCCAGAGCAGCATATTTAATTAAAGTTCCAGTTTTTGGGGTTTTGAGCATAGTTCCACCTCATTCTAGTTGGCCCCACCCCTTCACATTGGCCCCACCTATTCAGCTGTCTCCTGCAGCCCCTTTTAATTTGAAGTCACCAGCCACCACTGCCTATCGTAGTGAATGGCAAAGAGACCATTGCTAAGAGAGACACAGCCTCTGACATAACCATTGTGAAGCCTGCAATGGTTACAGAGGAGCATTACATGCCTGTGCAGTTTATTCCAGTCAGAGATTTAGAAGGTACCCCATTCCAAATACCTTTGGCTAGGGTTCACCTTGACTAGGAGGGTGGAAAAGGAAGCCAGCAAGTCAATGTGCTTGCCATTCACTATGATTATCCTGTCTGTATGTGCTATATTGTTTGGCCATACTGGGGCTACAGCACTACCAGTAATCCCTCAAAGCCCCACAATCAGCCCTAAAATACTAAACTAGGTTACTCCTATATCTATCTCTAAGGATTTGCTAGTGAACATATCTAAGTTTCTAAGCAGCCCTAAAACTACAAAAATAGCAGAAAATTGGCAGAAGAAAGCTTAATGTGTGAAAAGGATGCAAAAAGTGATTATTAACAGTATATTACTTAAAAATTGTATACAGAAGGCAAAAACAAGGTAAGAAAGTATTTTAAAAAAAAGAAAAAAGCCTCATAGTACTTGCGTGCTTATACAGGTCCTACAGATCTCGTAGTCAGTTTAAGCCCTGCTACACTTGGCCCCGCTGTGTTCAGAATCGCTCTGTGCCCTGCCCCCAAATTCAACCTGCCCCTACTAGTCCTAAATTTATAGCTCTAAAACCACTCCCCTCTTTTTAGAACCAATCACAACTCTCCGGGCATTATCAGGACCCTTCCTACCTACCTATCCTAATTATACCTCTACTCAGGTTGGGCAAAAATCAAAGCTAATATCTAGACAATGCCTCTGTTATTGGCTGTGAAACCTTTCAAATTAATTCCATTATATTGCCTATGACCCTTGATGATAATTCCATATCTTCTCACCACCTAGGAAAGTTTGTCCCACCTAGGCTACCACTACCCAAGAATCCAAACCACCACTCCAATAATACAAATTAAATTAGACCACTTAATAACCCCCCTTATGACTAACTCCTTGGATACAAAATACCACCAACCCATTAGATCTAGATATAGCAACCCCAAAACCAAGAAATACCTAAGACTCATATTTAAATTCTTGAAGCTCACAATTAGACTACATGGCAACCTCACAAGGGATGGGGACATTCATCCAAACCCTGGTCCAACAACACTAGTCAATCCTAGCCCCAATTCTGCTATTCCCATTAACTTATGAACTTTAAATATATCTCCAAACTCGCTCCTGGTCAGTCACCTAAATATTAGAATCTTAAATAAAAAGGTCCACCACCTGCATGCACTCTTAGATACACATTCCCCAGGTATACTTTGTCTTACTGAAACATGGCTAAAACCATCAATGGCAGTTAATGAGGTTTTACCTCCAGGTTATAACATACTAAGGTTAAACTGTACCACTGGGAAGGGAGGAGGGATAGCTGTACTATACAAAACTACTCTAGATGTGACCTCTGATTCCACACAACCACCCCGTGCTAATAATGCTGAAATTCTCATTACCAAGCTGCAAATTAATAAAAACAAAAGTACTAATATAGCCTGTGTCTACATTCCCACAGGTAATAATGAAAACACCCTAGAAGATATCCTCTCATGACTGTCTAGTAACTACCCTCAAGAAACCATTGTTCTAGGAGATTTCAACATTGACTGGAATATTTGTTCCTCAGAATCTCTGACCATCCATGTAAATCTATATGGATTTACTCAGATCATATCCTCCCCTACTAGGATCAGTAAACCTAACAACAAAGATAGTATCCTTCACTGGATACTCATTAATAGTCATCCACACATGTATAGGGCCGGTACCCGACCTGAAGACATAAGTGACCATTTTCTTACCTATACAATCAGGCATAAGACTGACATCCTCCACCAACCTACTTACAAAACAATTAAAAACAACAAAAGGTTTAACCCCACTAATTTCAAAAATTAGCTCAAAACATGTAATCGGGCAGTCCTAAAACATCTACCACTTGTATTATATTTCAACACCAAATTCCTAGCCATCCTTGACACCCATGCACCTGCAGGTTCTATAAGAACTAAAGCAAAAGTTGCTCCATGGCTTTCAAAAGAAAGCAGACAAATTATCTTACTTAGAAACAAAGCTTGGATCACTTGGCGTACCACAAAATCCCCCTTAGATCAACTTAGATTTAGACAACTAAGGAACAACACTAAAAAAATCTACCACTCTAGATAAAAAATACTTTTACTGCCATGTACAACAGAAGCATCAAAACAATCAACAAAGTTTTTGGCAGGCATAAATAAACTTATTCACCCTGGGCAATGCACAACTCCTACCCCTCGACTACCACCCAAAAACCTTTGGAAGACGTTGCCAATTCCTTTAATAGTTTCTTCAAAGAAACTATCCAGTTACTAGCTAACCAACTATCTCCCAGTTGCCCAAGTCCTAACACCGCCGCACCTAGTTCTCAACTCCCCTTTAAATTTCAACCAGTTTCCCCATCACTTATCCATGCCCTAATCAAGAAATTAAAACCTACCACCCTTGCAGCGGATCTCCTCCCAGCTGAGTATCCACAAAAAGCTGCAAATGCCATAGCATACCCAATCTCTAACCTGATCAGTAGAACTATATCAGAAACCACTAGACCCTCCATCTGGAAGACATCCCATGTTATTCCACTCTGAAAAGGGGGCAGTTCCACTGAACTGTCAAATTACAGACCTATAGCTATTTTGTCAACCCAGGCTAAAATTATGGAAAAGTGCATCCGTAAACAACTCCTGAGCCATCTCATTCAGCATAATCTCCTGGCTAACTCGCAGCAAGGTTTTAGACCATTCCACAATACAACAACAGCCCTCCTCTCCTTCTCCAATATTATTAATCAAAACTGAAACAACAATAAGCTTTCTTCTGCCCTCTTTCTTGATCTCTTCAAAGCCTTCGAAATGGTCAACCACCAACTACTCATACACACACTTAAAACTATTCCCCTAGATGTCCAGGCTATCCAATGGTTCAAATCTTATCTGAGTTGTAGACAACAGGCTATACTATGGCAGAACAAACTATCTTCCCTTCTACCTATCACCCTTGGGGTCCCTCAGGGCTCTATATTAGGACCCCTGTTATTTTCTATCTTTATTAATGACCTGTACACAGTCATCCCAACTGTCACTTGCATTCAATATGCAGATGACTCCACTTTGATTTCTCTGCCACCTCCCCTTTAAGTCTGTAGACTCTATCCCAAAATGTTTTTAATACTGTTGAAAATTAGCTCTGTAATCTATGTCTCTGATGAAATCCTAACAAAATGAAGCTACTGCTTTTCTCCCCCACTCCTAAAGCCTCCGTTCCAACCTTTACTATAAAATCTAACAATGGCACTGTCATTGTCCCAGATCCCTGTACCAAACTCTTAGGTGTAACAGTTGATAACAACCTCAAGTTTGATATGCATATTAATCAAACTATTAAAAAAGTTAATAAAATCTTGGCTCACTATACAAGATGAAACCTTTCCTCATGTATGGATGGTAATTGCCCGTACACATCTACTTTCCACCCTCCTTTATACATCCCCTCTTTTCATGAACTTGAGTAAGTCTGACCTTAATAAACTCTCTAGCTACTTTAATTATATTGCTAGATTTGCCACTGGAGCAGCATACAGAATACACCACTGTCTGAACCTAAAGAATTTAGGGTGGCTAGAATTGCCTATCCAACTTCAGTACAATCAGCTAATAGTAGCACATAAAATTCTCTACCAACATGAAAACACACCCGTACTTACAAAAATTAGCACTCCTTACAGCAACCTCAAGACACTTTGCTTATCCAAAAAATTACTAGTCCAAACCCTCAAAAGCAACAGCTCATCTGGAGACTCTCTATATGCCAACTCTGTTGGTAAAATATGGAACTCACTTCCTGCTGAGCTTACTTCAGAACCCATTCTAACCCAATTAAAAAAAAATCTAAAACAGTACTTCAAAAAGCAATGCCTATGCCCTTGCTCTAATCTTGACTAACTCTGGCAATATAAACATGTGCTAAAGAGGTCTTTTGGCCACCCCAACATTGCTTCCTAATTGTTACTCTATAACAAATCAGATTTATATATGACAGAATGAATGACTTTTATCCTATGTATTGTATCTGCAACAGAGTTTTAACTTGATTAATAACAGTTTTTCTGTATGTATGTGTGGAGCTTTTCTCCCTGTTCCTCTGCTGAAAATGGACAAGTATCCATTTGGACTATCCCGGTCAACAAATGTAAAATAAATAAAAATAAATATCCCTGCAGATGTCCTGATAGTGAATGATTTTGATAATGCAGTACCATGTGCTCATGCAGTTAGATGCAGTCAGGCTTGGAGACAAGCATGTGGGTCTGGTAGCCTGGGGAGACCCAGACAGACCCCACACTTGAAGCCAGGACTGGTGAGGTGGTTACTTCAGGGAGGGAGCTACCCTGTAGTAATGAGACTGCATCGGAGACCATCCAGGTGCAATTAACCATAGGCAAGACTGCTCTGCAATTTGTAGCATATTACAGGCCACCCTCTCAAACTCAGGAACCTCACATGGCCTTCCTGAAAACATTGGAGGGGATAAATGTATCTCCAAACACCATCATACTAGGTGACTTCAACTACCCTAATATAGACTGGGAACACTACTCAAGCCCGAACACTCTAACCCAAAGATTCCTGGAGTTCATAAACTCAAATGCCATGGAACAACTAGTCACCATCCCCACAAGAGGTGAAAACATACTTGATCTCATCATCACGAACATGGGATCAAAATGTTCAACACCGAAGTATACCCCTCACTGGTGAGATCAGATCATAAACTAATCTCGCTGGAGGTCCTCATCCCGCCCACCTGAAACAAAAAGACCACAGTGAAAAACTTCTCAAAAGCCGATTTCACACTTCTAAAAACTAGTGTGGTCTCCTTTAAGGCCCCTGAGCCAGTGGTAAACATTACTCAAACCGCTGAATCACTTACAAATGCCTTCTACCAACACCTACAGGACTGCATGGATCAGGCAATCCCAAACAAAACTAAGACTCTCTGTACCAAAGGCAAGCGTCCAGTCTGGTGAACCCCAGCCATAAACAAGCTCTACAACAAAAGGAGGAAGCTACTACAAGATAGAGCAAAATCCTTGAAAGGTAAGACACCTTTGATCATTATAAGTAAAAAACTAAGAGCTCTCATAAAATCATCAAAGGCAAATTTTGAGAGAAAAATCGCCAAGGACTCTAAAGACAATCATAAGGACTTCTTTAGCTATGTTAGAAACCTAGGAGGAAACTCCCAGATATGCTCAGAATTAGTTCAAAATGATGTGAAAATTACTGAACCTACACACATTGCTAACATACTGGCTGACAGGTTCAGTGCAAACTTCTCCCCTCCCCAAAGGAGAGATATCTATTCCAGAGGATTGTAGCCCCCAAACATCTCCAACGCCCAGGTGAGAACTGCCCTCACTAAGGCAAAAACACAGCATCCATGGGACGGATGGTGTCCCGGCTGTGTGCTTCATGAACTCAACGAGGAATTAAACCCACAGTTAGGACAGCTGTTTAATCTTAGCCTCACCTCAGGATACGTGCCCAAGGAGTGGCGCGGCGACTGTGGTCCCACTTCATAAGGCGGTGCCTCCACAGACCCTGGAAATTACCGCCCCATTAGCTTGACAAGCCTTATCTGCAAAGCCATGGAGAGGATCATAATGGAACTCATAAATAAAGACATAAGGAACTTGCAGACTTTGGATCCAACCCAGTTTGGCTTTGTCAAAGGCAGATCCTGCCTCTTAAACTTGGTTGACTTTTTGAGACAGTCACCAAGGCCATTGATGAGGAAAGGCAGTCCATACAGCCTACCTCGACCTGGCAAAGGCCTTGACACAATACCCCACTCAGGTATCATCGAAAAACTCATCAGCTTGAATGTAAACCCATACATCACAAGATGGGTTGCAAACTGGCTAAGCGACAGAACCCACAGGGTCAGAGTTGCTGGAGCCATGTCAGACTCAAAGCCTGTCACAAGTGGTGTCCCACAGGGCTCAGTCCTGGGTCCACTCTTGTTCGGCATCTACTTTTCTGAAGTACAAGCAAACACAGGAGGGTTATGGATGACAAAGTTTGCAGATGACTGCAAACTGCGCCATAGTCGAAAACACATCTGACACAGATATCCTCCAGAAGGGCCTCACAGAAACGGATAACTGGTGCCAGAGCCATGGCCTGAAGTTAAACGCCAAGAAATGGATAGTCATACCCTTCGGGAAAAACAAGGTTACCCCTAGCTACCATATAGGTGACAATCCACTGAGCACAGAAAAAGTCATCAGGGATCTGGGGACCCAAGTTGACAGTAGTCTTTCGTTTGACACTCATGTTGCTAAAGTAGTTAGGAAAACCTTCTATATCGCCCACCTGATCATGAAGGGATTCACATCTAGATCAAGGAGGTCATCGTCCCCTGTACTCATCACTCATTAGACCTATGATTGAGTACAATGCCCGTTCGAATGTATCTGACCAGACACCTGATGCAGCTTGAAAGGCCCCAAAAGTTCCTCACCAAAAGGATAAAGGGTCTCAAAAATATGTCTTATGCTGCCCGACTGAAAGAACTCCAGCTTTATTCAGTCTCATACCGCTTGCTCAGAGGTGACCTGTGCCTGACATATAAGGCCATGTCAAACCCAGATTTGATGAATATGCTTCACCTCAAAAATCTAGATCCCTCAGAACCACAAGGGCGGGAGACTTAAACCTTGACACGATTATAAATAGAACGTGCTGGAGGGACAGATTCATCACCCAGAGACTCCCTATGCTGTGGAACAAAATCCCGGTACATGTGAGGCAGAGCACCTCGCTGGTCTTGTTCAAGAGGAATCTTGACCAATGGATGGGAGATCGCAGATATACCCCAGGGATTACTTCAGTGTCACTGCTTGACAGAGGCACAGAAAAATGATAGGCATAGTTTTTATTCAAACTAAAGGGGTGGTGAAAGCCACATAACTATGGGCTAGGCTTATAAATGCCCTTGGGCAGATAGCCTAGTATGAACCTATGAACCTATGAAGGTGAGCCACAGCTGCTTGTGGGTACTGATGTTCCCATGGATAGAGTGACTGCAAAGGTAGAGGTGAGTAGTAGTAACCAGGCTGACAGTGAGGCATCACTGTTAGAGGATACCAGACTTCCTGTGGAAGGGGAGCTGGGAAGAGTTACAAAGAGAGAGTTGAGTCAGGCTCAGCTCTCAGACCCTACATTATAAGGCCTGAGGGAGGTAGCTAGTGAGGCACCTAATTCTCAAGGGAAGGGAGCATCTGTATACTGAGACAAAGGGTTACTGTATAGAGAGTTGACCCCTGAGGGAAGACTAGAAAGTGAGAAGATACAGCAGTTCATATTGCCTAGATCCTACCATCTGACACTTCTAGCCATAGCCCATGATATTCCCTTTGCATGTCATATGGGCATAAAACACACAAAGAGACATATTATGCAGAACTTTTATTGGCCTGGAATTTCCAGAGACATAACAGGTTACTGCAGGACCAGTGAGCAGTGCCAAAAGGTAGGCAAGGCAGGAGACAAGGTGAAAGCTCCTTTGATGCCTTTGCCTGTGATTGTGGAGCCTTTTCAGAGGGTAGCTATAGATATCATGGGTTCTTTGAGTACCCCAAGTTCCACAGGGAAAAAGCATATCCTAGTGGTAGTAGATTATTCTTCAAGATACCCTGAGAGAGTGGCTTTGTCCTCCATTGAGGCGGAAAAGGTGGCAAATGGTTTGTTAGAGATTTTCAGCAGGGTATGTTTCCAAAAGAAATACTGACTGACAGAGGTGCCAATTTCAAGTCAGTCTTACTGACTTGTCTGTGGAAGTACTGTGGGGTGAAGCACCTAAAGACCACCCCCTACCATCCCCAGACTAATGGTCTTGTGGAGAGGTTAAACTCTGCAGTCAAGTCCATGCTAAGGTCATTTGCAGACCAGTGTAAGAGGGATTGGGACAAATATTTCCCCCATCTATTGATTGCTTACAGAGAGGTTCCTCAGGAATCCATAGGTTTTTCACCCTTTGAGTTGCTGTATGGGCATAGGGTGAGAGGATCTCTAGATTTAATTTTTGATGAGTGGGACGGTGAGTGTGAATCTCACAAGGAGTCTGTTGTGGCATATGTTTTAAACCTCAGAACAAGGCTTAGGGAACTTATGGTCTTGATCTAGGAGAACCTGGAAGAAGCCCAACAGCAGAAAAAGGTCTGGTATGACAGGAATGCTGGAGCTAGAGAGTATGCTATAGGTCAGCAGGTAATTGTTCTCATTCCTGTCAGACACAAAAAGCTGCAGGCAGCTTGTGAGGGACCCTACACGTTGGTAAAAAAGGTCAGTGATGTTAACTACGTGGTGGAACTACTAGTCAGGAGACAGGAGCAAACATTGTACCATGTTAACATGATGAAACCTTACCATGATAGGAAGGCCCTTGTCCTGAGTATTTGCAGTGGATTACAAGAGGAGTCTGAGGGAGATCTGGTGACTGATCTCCTCAGTGAGGCTTGGACTGATATCTCAGTGGAAGGGGTAGCAATGTCCCAGCAGCTATCTCCTACCCAGGTTCACAAAATCCGAGCAGTGTTAGAGAAGTTTGCAGACATGTTCACTGGGGAAACCAGGGTGCACCCACCTGGTGGACCAGGTGGATACAGGACTCCAAAGGTCTATTAGGCAAGCCCTTTATATGGTGCCTGAGAGAGTCAAATAGACTCTGAGGGAGGAGATACAGGAAATATTGGAATTAGGGGTAATTCAGGAGTCCAACAGTCCCTGGGCCTCCCCAGGGGTGCTGGTGCCATGGAATGATGGCAGCATCAGGTTCTATGTGGACTACACAAAATTAATTAGTCCCACAGAGTCAGATGCTCATCCCATGACTAGGGAAGATGAAGCCCTAGAGCCGCTAGGTGGGGCTAAGCATCTTACCACCATTGATCTTACCAGAGGTTACTGGTAGGTACCCTTGACTCCCATTGCTAGAGAGAGGTCAGCCTTTGCGACTCCTTTTGGCTTGTAAGAGTTCTCAAAAATGCCCTTTGGGATGAAAAATGTCCCAGTGACTTTTCAGGGGATGGTAGATCATATCCTAGCAAGGACAGCAGATTTGGCAATTGCTTACCTATATGATATTGCCATCTACAGCCATTCCTGGCAAGAACACCTTCAGGATATCAGGGAGGTGCTGGGCAGACTACATAGGGCAGGGTTGACCATTAAGCCCAGCAAAGATCAGGTGGGTATGGCAGAGGTCTCCTACCTGGGACATAGAGTGGGGAGTGGTAAGGTCAGGCCAGAAACTGCCAAAGTGGAGACCATTCAGGCATGGCCTGCACCTGTTACCAAAAAGCAGATGAGGGCATTTTAGGGACAGCAGGGTACTACAGAAAGTTTGTCCCCAGTTATAATACCATAGCTGTTCCCCTCACAGACTTGACAAGAAAAACAGGCCAGATAAGGTAGTGTGGACACCAGCATGTGAGCAGGCATTCCAGAAGCTGAAAGAAGCTTTGGGAAGACCCCCTGTGTTAGCCAGTCCAGATTACAGCAAATATTTTGTTGTGCAGGTGGATGCTTTGAACCATGGGTTGAGGGCTGTACTTTGCCAGACTTCTTCAGAGGGAGAAGAGCATGCAGTGGTTTATCTCAGTCATAGGCTCCAACCCAAGGAGGAATGCTATGCAGCGGTCGAAAAGGAATGACTAGCCATAGTGTGGGCACTGCAAAAACTTCAGCCTTATCTGTAGGGAAGGAAATTCACTGTAGTTACAGATCACAGTCCCCCAACATGGTTATATCAAGACAGCCAGCAAAATGTCAAGTTGCTAAGATGGATCCTAGATTGCAAGCATATGATATGTCAGTGCAGCACTGCAGTGGGATTAACAATGCCAACACAGATGTGCTGTCATGACAGGGAATGGGGTAAGGTATACCTAGATAGACTAAACCCTCTCAAGCAATGTTTTTCAATGGACACTTGAAAAACTAGCTTGAGTTCTCGGGGGGGGGGGTGATAAACTGAGGGGCTTCCAGCCCAACTAGATAGCATTTTGAAATAATTCTATGTCATTGTAACTATTAATATGATCCACAGGCTTGTTTGACAAATGTAAGAAAACTGTGTTATGTGCTGAACTTCAAAAATGTAACCACAGTGCACCCTGCTGGACGAAAGCTGATAAGTAAAGCATTTTATGACTGTGTGTGATCTCAAGCTAGGAGACAGGATGTTTGCAGCTGGAAATTCTTTCTATTGTCCTAGGACAGAGATAATTACTAGGTTTCACATGTAAAGTGTCTTTTATTGCTGTGGCTTCCTGGCAGGTGCAGATTACAAAGAAATGTTAACATTTTGAGTTCTGTGAGCCTGAGAAATGTCAGCAGAAGTGACAAGAATGATGTAATCTGAAATAACTCAGCAATAATGTGTATTATCAATTTAAGGACTATCTGAGAAAGAAAGCATTGCATTTTGTATCTTCTAGACCTTTAAACATCAACTCACCAGCACTGTGCCTTGCTCTGTAAGTAGGATCTTAGGTCATAGTATTTATCTTAGAGATAGATAGAAATAGCAAGAATAGTCTAGCTGATTTCTATACTTATGTAAGACTGAGTTACAATGTTGTTTTATAGTATTTCTTGTAATTTCTGAACTCTCTAATGTCATTGTGTTGAGTTAATAAGTATTGTCCTGTGTTTTTATTATTTATTATTAAATAGTTTTAAACATTTCAACTGTGGCTGTTTTGTGTATAGCCTTCAAGTCTTAGTCACACTTACCAAATGGATAATATTAACATTGCACAGTATAATTATACACCGTTTGGTAGGGGCCTTTATAGTAGCTAATAGTAGTGCTTGGTGGCATTCGGTACTACCGTATAGCTGGACAGAAGGAGTCATAGCCGGAGAACCCTTGCCAGCCTTCCCCACAAGTGTCTGTGTGTTTATATATAACTCAAATCTCAAAGTGTGTGTGTGTGTGTGTGTGTGTGTGTGTGTGTGTGTGTGTGTGTGTGTGTGTGTGTGTGTGTGTGTGTCAGCTACTTGGGCAAGGACATGAAGCACTGGTGCAGTGAGGGTGCTGGAGGTTATGGCTTGATCACTCAGCTGAGATCTGAACTGTATAGCTGCGCAAGTGGGGAGTCCTATTGGAGATCTGGAGACAAAGGGAGAAACCAGCCCCAGACTGACTGTGGTCTCTGTGTGCTCTTAAGGGAAATTGTACTTTACTGTGCGTGTGTACTTGTTATTCTCCCAATGTGGATGCCCCTCACTGGTGCTAGTGGTGAGGATTGAGGCTCCTTAATTACTGGGCCATTGCACGGGTGACACAATCAATACTATCAAATGCCTTAACCACAACACATACTGTCCCTTTTCCTTCTCCTTCCACTTATCTATACACTCAAGCACCTTAACCATCATTATTGGTTCATTTTCCCTTTTACCTTTAACCCCATATACCCATTCATCCAATTCTTCTTTCATGACACCCATCATTATTTTCTGAACAATCTTCATAAGTATTTTAGAGCCAGTATTTCCCAATGTAATTGGCCACCAGTTTTTACTTCTTCCCTTTCCCCTTTTTATCCATATAAATGTTATAATCCTGATGCAAATCTCTTCTTTTAAATCTTCCTCCATCCATTTATTCAATATTTCCAGAAAAAAACACATCCTTTTCATTATCTGACATTTCTTTATAAAAACTATACCCTAACCCATCTGGACCTAGTGTGAATTCTTCTTTACCTTTCTTTATAGCATCCTCTAACACTTTCTTCTCAATTTTTTCCATTTCTTCCACTACCTCCTTTTTCATTTTCTTTACTTTCCATACACCCCACAGTTCTCATTTTTTTCTCATGCACATTTTGTACATAGCTTTCAACTATATCCACAATTTATTCGTTTTCCTTGCCTAAAATGGGGGAATTTCTTCTTTTCTCCATTTCAAGTAAGAATTTTGTTTATATATCATTCGTTTCATTATTATACTTGTATAATTTCTTTTCTTCTTCATGCCTTTTCTCTACCTTTTTTCTCTACTGTTTCACAGATTTCTGTTTGCTTATTGAATATCTTCTTTTCTTTCTCCTATTCCCCTCTTTCTAATTTTAAGTATGTTTTTTAAACTTTTCTTTTTACACATCCAACACTTTGTCAAACTGCCATAAAATAGCCTCCTTGTCATATTATCTTTTGTCAGTTGCCCCCTTTCATTTTTAAGACATTCCATTCCTACGTTTTTCCCATGAGTCTTTTTAACCCATTTCCTACTTTTATTATATTTTAATTCACTTATATTATTGGCCATACAGCCCTGTGATCTGAAAACTTTTCTTCTCTAATTTCATCTTTTATTTCTTTCATCTATAAACAAAATAGAATCAGTATCTGTTCTAAGTAACCTTCTCTTATAAGTATGTTTTCTCTCCCTTTACATATTCTTAACCTAACGCTATTTATAAAATCTCTAAGAAATTTTAAATATTGTGTTATTTTCCCTTTCACATTTCTTAAATTGCAGTTAAAGCCTCCCACCATCATAACAGACATATTTACTATCTCATGTTAAATGTTCTCAAACATTTTTTTTCTTTCAGTTATATTTGTATACATATAATCTATTACTCTTTTGAACACCTTCTGCCCCTTTCGTGTATTACGCACTAAAACTCTTTCTGCTACAACTACCATTATATCTAATATTTTAATCTCTTCATTTTTAGTAATACTGCAATACCCAAATGTAAATTCCTCCCTATAGACCACATCATTTTCTTTTCACTTACAAATTATTACAACTTCCACCCTTTTCCTCTGTCAGTGTATCTTATATCAAATAAACAAATTACCTCTGCATCTCTTTTTCCACATCATTCAAACATCATCACATTCAGTGATGGTTTACATATTTTAACCTTTCCCCTTTTTGCACTTTTAAGTTCAGCTTTTGACCTCCTTTTTCCTCCTACTCACCTTTTCCCCAACAGAACCTTTTACCTTTTTTTTCCTAACACACAGCTGATATCTCCCTCTTCTTCTTCCTCTGTTTCAAATACCCCAAACCTGTTTTCCATTTTTGTGTACTTCTTTTTTATATATTAGTTTGTTGACTTCATCTAGTACGTTTTCTATATCTTTCTTCCTCATCCTCACTCCACCACCCTCCACCCCTGTCCTTTTATCATTCACTTCCACCTTTTCTTGCATAAAGACTTGTTCTTCACTCTCATTTTCCTCAGTTTGTCTGCTTTCATTAATTCGTGGACAATCAAATAAAAAATGCTACTCACTTCCACACCTCCTACAATATTGTTTACAAATTTTTCTAGGATGTCCAAACTCACCACACTGCCCACACCTTCTTTTTGTACAATTCTGGGTTAAATTGGATTCATCCCTACATAAAAACCTGTTTTTGTCTACACCCGGTACTTAACACTCCATCTCTTCCCATTTACTACTATTATATTAGGCAACTGCTGTAACTTGTTGCACAAAATTTCTATCCTCCAAGTCACACTTTTCTGTCATCAACAACATAATGCACATTGTAACATAAACTTAGAAAAAAATGTTTTTTAATTCATTATCTTCTGCCTCAGTTATTCTAAACTACAACAACAGTTTTCATTTTAACTGTGCCTTTAAATTTCAATAACTATAGTCCTTCCAAGGGAATATATTACATCTTCATATCTTCTTTCACATTCATTATTACATTTTCCTGTTATGCAAATGACTCAAAAGATACTTCACAAAAAGGTTCAGTTGCTATATGCATTTATGCCCTAATGTCAGACAGACTGAATCTAAGGTCATAACAAGACTGTCTAAAACACAGTACCTGTTTATTAGATATTAATACTTGGTTTTCCCACATACAAAAGGCCTTTTTCTCCAGCTCTCAATAGCTCCAGTATGTCTCTTCTGTACCCGCACATCCTTTTATTTCTGCAGTCTTTTACAGTAACCTGCTACAGCTGTTGTATAAGTCTTTACTCTGAAAACACTGCTGTCTGTGTCTCTCTGTTTACAGATCAGTGTTCCATCTTCCTGGATCCCAACATACTACATGTCCTTAAATTCAGTTACTCGACTGGCCAGATATGCCCTCTCTGTATCCAAACCATCATTTACAGCATCCTTCCATCTTTATTTCTTCCCCTCACTGCCAAATATTTTGTCCATTACCACAATCCAGTCTTTGCATGGCCTCCAATTCTTCTGGTTCTGCTTCTTCCATCATTTTATGTAAACAGAGTCATCTAGACCCCCAATGCTAAGATATTTATCTCTAAAACATTTCTTCCTTCTGAATTACAATGTCTTTTTTCTTCTTCTCCAGCTCTTCTCCACTCACAGGTTCCATCTTAAGATTCAATCACCACCTGTAACAGTTCTCTGTTGGCACCTAGTGATCACCTCAAAAAGAGTAGAGGAAGTTCCCTCATGCCCTGAACAAATTTCTTCCAGCAGTAGTAATACCATCTGAATCTCCCATAAAAAAGTACAACATCCTAGTCCCAATAGCACAGTCAACAAACAATAAATACATAAAAAAGTTATATGGATTACATACATACATATACATACATACAGGCATTTCAAGCACGGGCATTAATGCCCTTCTAGCTTGCCAATATACCAAAACACTTGTTCCCATAATAAGTATCCAGGCTGTTCTTAAAAATATCTAAACTAGTACTTGTTTTAATGTAATTTGATAGTCTGTTCCATGCGTAAGCTATTCTGTCACAGAACCAATTAGTACATTTCTCATTCGTATAGAATCTTTTTTAATTTCTCCAAGTCTTTTGTGTTTCTAATACCATGGCAGGAATGGACCCCATTCCTAAGTCAAAGGACAATTAAAGTGCATGAACTTAGTATTGTTTCAATCTTTGATATCAGTCAGTAGTGCTCATCGCAGCACCCGCAATGTGCCCAGCAATGACTCCTTCTGCAGTTGGTATGGAGTTACATGTTTTGGTAACATATCTAAATACGATTGTAAATTCTTTTTTATAGGACCGGTTGCTCCTACTACTATTGGAACTGTCTGGGAATCTTTCTTCCATATTGCTCTTATTTCTGCCTCCAGATCCTGATATTTTATAACTTTGTGTCTCTCTCTATACCAAAGAAACTGTAGCCACTGGGTGTGGCAATTTCAATGATCAATGGTACTCTTGTTTTCTTTTCTTGGACCACTATCCAGTTTTTTAGCATCTACCTTTTGAACTGTTTGTAATGGATTATCCCATGTGATATAGACATCTTCATTTTCTATGATGCTTTGTGGGTCATCTCTCCAGTGTTTTTTGGCCACTTCAATGCCATAACGTTTGCACAATCCCCAGTTAACAGTCTCCCCACATTATTATGCCTTTCAGTATACAGTCCTTCTGCCATTAATATGTCGCAACCAGCAATGAGGTGTGCAACTGTTTCCAGTTTGGTTTTACAAAACCTACATTTATCTGTTTCTCTCACATGTTCAATGGCCTTTGTAAACCGATGTGTATGTAGCCCACTATCTTGGGAAACCGATATTAACCTTTTATCTCTTGGTTTGAATTTGCCTCTCCTTAACCATTCCTGAATTTGTTTCTGATCAACATGAGGTTCTTCCAGAAGTTTTCTACACCTGCAACTACTTTTATGCTTTTTCCACATTTCTTACCCTCTCATCTGATCCTTCACCGTATATTCTTTCTTTTGTTTTTTGGCACATTCAATTGCTGCTTGATTTTTATCTACTTCTGGTTTGATTTCCATTCCTGTTTAACACCGATAAGCTTCTGCTAGATTAAGCAGAGAAATCATCTTAGATTTATTCTCCTCATGTTTCAAAACTTTCACTATGTTTGGGTCTTGTGAGGTCAGCAGATATGTGTGGAATCCAATGATTGGAGATCTATACATATAATTAATCACAAGGAAGCCCATTCCCTCCTTCGGAATGGGGAATATATAATCTTGGTATGCACTGATTTTTATAAATAATTTGGTGAGCATGAACCATCTTTCTTTTTTCCTACCTAATCTATCCAAAATGTTTTGGTGATGGTCATTCACTCTGAAACTGTAAATTAGGACAGGAAGAGCAAATTGGTTTATAGCTTAAATTTTGTTCCTAGATGTCAGTGCTGTTTTCAGGATTAATTTATGTCTTCTGAAGTATTCTTTACTAAGTTTTACTTGCATTTGTTTGTGTGTTATTGTTGATCCTTCATCATTTCCCAAATATTTATACACTTTTTCTTGGTCAAGTTCTTTTATATCACATTCTTGTCCTAAACTGATGTTTTCCTGGTGTTGCAGTTTTCCTGCTTTAAGGGTTGCTTTTGCACATTTATCAAGACCAAATGACATTCTTATATCATCTGAAAAAGTTTTGACAACTTGCAGTTGTGCTTTCAATTCCTCATCTGATGAGCTATACAGTTTTAAATCATCGACAAAGAGAAGATGAGAAGTCTTTACACTTTGTTGTTTTCTAGGAGCCAGATTATAGCTATGGTGTAAGCTGATAAGTAAACAGTTTAATGGATTAAGGGCAAGGCAGAATAGTAACGGTGACAGAGAGTCACCCTGAAATATCCTCTGAATTTTTATCCCTGGGATAACAATTTGTCCTTTATCATGGCTTAATTGCAAAGTGGTCTGCCACTGTTTCATGGTCACTGTAATGTAGTCGAACAGTGTGGGGGTATATCTTATACATTTTTAAGCACTCTTTTATCCATGAATGAGGGATGCTGTCAAATGTTTTTTTATAGTCAATCCATGCCATACTTAGATTCTTCCCCTTTTTACAGTTCTCCACTATGACTTTATTTAACAACAAATGATCCTTTGTTCCATATGACATTATTTTATTGCCCTTTTGTTCTACTTCCATAATTGAGTTTTCTTCTAAATGACTATAAACTCTGTCGGCATCAATGCCTGTGTACAGTTTATACATCATCGGAAGGCAAGTTATTGGTCTATAACTTTTAGGGTAGCTTGCAGGTTCACTCTTAAGTAGGAGCATTGTTTTGCCTGCTGTTAGCCAGGTTGGTGTCTGTTCTGGGTGTGCATATCAATAGTTATTACTCATGGCTAAACCCTCATGCAAAGATATTAATATGTTAAGATGTTTTAAACAGAAGTTAGGTACTGCATCTGGGCCCCTGGTTTTCCAGTTAGAGGCTTTTCTTAACTTTGTTTCAATCTCTTTAGCTGTTACTTCATCCCATTTCATATCCTGTACCTTTAAACTTGTTATTCTTTCTTTTACTTCTTCTACCCATTTAGCATCTTTGTTATGTTCCACAGGATATTTATAGATACTTCTCCAAAATGTATCATTTCTTCTTTTATTGGTGGTCTTTTAGTTCCTTTTACCTTATTTCCCAGTTGTCTATAAAACCATTTTAGGTCATCAATAAATTGCTTATTTTGCACTTTTCCTTTATATTTATCTTCATATC
The DNA here is from genome assembly GCF_019279795.1 of Protopterus annectens. Classification (NCBI taxonomy): domain Eukaryota; kingdom Metazoa; phylum Chordata; order Ceratodontiformes; family Protopteridae; genus Protopterus; species Protopterus annectens. Next base: position 495,554,154 of record NC_056733.1, read on the forward strand.
TTCTAAATTTTTCTGCCTGTGCTGACATTTTTACTTTATTTGTGATAGTGCATGATAGATCCTGGTCTGTTCTAATATTGTGCATTGCTTTAATCACATCTATCTTTTTTCGTATTTTTGTTGATCTAGTCCCTCTTCTGTAGTCTTCTAACAGTGACACTGTTTGTCTTAATTGTTTTATAATTTTCTCTATTCAATATTTGCATGATGGTATTAGATTTCTCCCCTTCTTTTCCCTCACCACCCTGTGTTCTTGTGGTAGAACTTTATCAGTTATTAATTTAGCTGCACAGTAGTATATCATGTTTACTTCTGTTATATCACATGGGTCTCTATGAACAGTCTGTGTTCATTTGTTTTATCAGACTTCAGATTTTTTGAGTTTTATTAAACTTCTGCAGTCTATTTCTTTCATTGATCTTCATATATCTGTCTATTAAATCAAACAATTCTTCTCTTAGCTCATTTTCTTCCAAACTGAGAGCACATCCCTTGTTTTCCAATTCCTGCGGGCATTCTAATGAAGGTTCTATAGCATCTTCCTGTGGCACAGTCTCATCAATTTCATCCTGTGCCATCTGTTGCTCTTTCATGTGGGAACTCACTGACCTATCACGCCTCAACATTGACTGCATCAGAGTTTCCACAGTTTCCTGTTCCTTCCTTTGCTGTTTAGCTTCAATTGAATGTTTATACTGGTTTCCTGTGGAAGGCTCCAAATTATCTTCATATGCATCTGACCAATTGCTTCCTTTTCCACTAGTTTCCCCTTAATTTGGATATCCAATACTCTATCCTGTTGTGGTGCTTTCTGAATTAGATTTTCTACACTAAATCCTTCACTTTGGAGGTACTCCATAACCTCAGTTTCTATTTCTTTAACTTCTCCATTACTAATCTCCTTTTCTACTTTCCCTCTTTCTCTTCTTATTTTTTGTATTGTAAAGTTTTCTATGTCTGGATTACTTTGTCTCTATTTATCTTCTAATATCTTTGGTGTTGCTCTTTTTGTATTGTTTAGTTTTGCTTTCTCCTTTGCATAAATATTACATCATATTTAATCTTTTTCTTTCTCATGTCCATATTTCTTCTTCAGATGTTTCCTGATCGTCCGGTTTCTCCCTGCTTTTGGGACTCACTCCATCCTGCTGTGATGTAACCAGTGTTCTATTTTTATAATTTCTATTTTACTGATCTAACTTTCTACATTCCATCTTTGTGATATTATTTTTTTTTTATTTTGAAATTTTCCATATTCGGATGCCTTTGCCTGTATTTCTCTACAAATATCTTTGGGGCTGCCTTCTTTACATTGATTAATGTGGCTTTCTCCTTTGCATAAATATTGCACCATATCAAATCTCTTTTTCTTTTCCATGTCCATATTTATTTTTTATACTTTTCAAATATCTCTTGGTTTTGTTGTTTATATGTCATCACTTCCTCAGGTGCTTCTTTTTCCAAACAAATCAGGGTTTCTTGATCTATATACTGTTTTTCACAAATCTACTGTATTAATGAACACAAATTTTCATTTGAGGCTTCTGACAGTTTTTCTTGCGGAAGTATTTTTCTTTCCTCTAATTCTTCTCTTAAACATTTTGTATATCTTGTGTCTGGAAATTCTGGGCTTTTTGCCTAACAATAACAATAACAATACACAATTTATTTCTTATCCTCAATAGTCCACTTTATCATCTTTATGGCTCTTCTTTAGCCTATCCGTTTTTGTGATTTTTGTGAACTGCTACTTCCTTCTACAACAGGGGGCCTTCCTCCCTCTGGGCCTGGCCTAGCCCCATTGCAGGAATGTTTCCATATTTTGAGGATTCTACACTGTCATCTTTTCCAGTCCTGGCACTAGTGCATCTAACATGATTGGGCACTTTTTTATCCTGGGTCTTGTGCTCCCAGCTATCTTTTTAAGTTTTTGACCTACTTCTGTCCATGATATATGCTATAAAAATACCATCTATATATCAGTGTCACCTTTCTAAGCTTTTGTGAAAACAGGGACCACCTTGTGAAGGTACTCACCAAAACTTGAGGATGAATTGAATTTCAGCACTACTACTCTCCTTTGCTTGCTGACTTTTCATTTCTCCATTTGGACACAGTTTTTATCTGTTCATTCAGACCCATGATTCTCTAGTACTTTTTGATAACCACAAACATTCCCAGAGGTAGTTGTTTCTAAATGCCCTATATGCCTGAATGAGATCTCTTCTTAGATATCTGTAAGATACACTGTACAAGTTCAGATATTTTAGTCTTTCATAATAACTTCAATTTTCACATCCATGGATGCTCTTGGTATATTTCCACTATACTCTTTCCAGTTTCTCATGCTTGTTTTCTTATAGGGTTTCTATATTGTTATTCCATACTCAAGTTTGGATCTAATGTAACTAACAAACAATGACTTTATCATTTTTGATTTCCTAGACTTTATAAATCTTTTTATACAACCTATAGTTCTATAACTATCATTAACCAATTGGTTGATATGATTAGAAAAACTCATAGCTGAATCTACCCATATACTGAGGTCCTTAAATGAGTCTACAGTTTCAATCACTGTGTGCTGTATTAAATATTCACCTTTCAATTTATGCCTACCAAATCTCATATGCTTAGTTTTTGATGAACTTATTAGCATAATATTCTCCTGTGCCCAAATGGTCAATTTAGACAAGTTATTTTGCAGACATGCCTTATCTGTAACATATGTAATCAGTTTACCCAATTTCAGGTCATCTGCATATAGAATATAGAACACCTCAGATGAAAATGTTAGGTCTGAAAGATACAATCTAAACCATTAAGGGCCTAGGACAGAGCCCTGTGGGACACCCTGACTGTAAACAAAGATTTCACCTTTCTATTTGCTGTATGATACTTGCAATATCCTATTTTAAGCCATGGAGCTATCCATCTTTTCAAGAGTACATCAATACCTAGTTGTACTTATTTTTTGATCATTGTTTTATGTATGACCCTGTCAAATACTAAAGTTAAATCTACATAAATTACATCACAGCAAAAATTTTCATTCATATCTGTTATTATATTGTCATAGAACATCATGTTAAAGGTGGCAATATATCTATTTTGAAATATGCATGCTAATATATGGTTTCAAGTCCCAGCCTATACAGTTCTGACAATAACTTATCCAATATTACCTTCTCCATTATTTTCCACAACATGAAAGTAGACTTAAAGGTCTATATGACTCTGAGTTTGTCCTACTCTCCTTTCCCTTACAGGTTTAATAAATTGCATGTCTCCAATCTTGAGGAATTTCCCCATATTTATATGACCTATTGAATAATAGATAAAATGGTACCATAAGTTCTTGCTGAAGTGTTCTCAGGTCATTGTTACTAATTCCATCTTCCCTGTGCTTTGTTTGGATCCAGTCTATGGAGTTCTTTTTCAATATAATCTAATTTGATTCCAGTGTCTGGGGTTACCTGGATGTCACTAGGGCAACTTATCACCCCTTTTGTGGAGCAAAACTGTTTTGCATAAGATTTTGTAAATATATCTATAATTGATTGTGTCTGAGAATACATTTTAGAATCTGCACAGTTTTTCAATTTGTGTGTCTTTACTCCTTCCATATCTTATGTATCTATAAAAAGGTTTCCTATTATGCTCAATATCTTTATATACATTTTCTTCAATTTTTTCTTGATCTTGTCTCACACTACACTTAATATGTTTGTCCAGCTTGTTTATTTCAGTTTTCAAAGTTGTAGTTTGACCTCTCTTCCACTTCTTATATTTTTTGTCTCTCACCTTAGTCAGATATCATGCTCCTATGGAGATATATCCCCCTGATGTTGTAGGCCTAGATCCTGATGTTAAACCTGTTTTTGTTTTTTGTTTTTTGCACTCAGACAGTTTCTCTTTCAAAACTTTCCACATTCCATCTGCAATTTTTCCACTCAGCACCTCACTGCACCTATTTTTACGTAGTGACTCCTTTGCTTCTATATAATCTGTAATTAACCTTCTGTGCATTGGTTTAGATTTCAGTTTGGCAGAATTATCTAGCAGCAAACTAACCTTTATAACCCCATGATCGCTGCCCATCAATTGTGTTAAAACTTGACTTGAAGTAACAGTAATTGCCTTAGGAACACAAACAATGTCTAGTATGTTTTTTTTTTTTTTTTTTTTACAATCTGAAGCAGTTGCTGTTCCTGAATATACGTTGTGAATAATTTCCTTACTAACATTGTTTAATCAATATCATTGCAATCTGTTTCTGGCAAATTTGGATGGTCTCAAATAAAAAAACCTCTATAAGGCAGGAATCTGCATATATAACTGAATGACTTAGGGTCAATAGCCAATACCTACCTATGAACCTATGAGTAAAGGTGCTGTTGATACCCTTAACTTGATACTTTTTGCTATAAACATGAATAGAATTACACAAGAAAGGATTCTTATGTTCGCTGAGGGAATAGTGCCTGTGATTCCCTCCACAGAGTTAGAAATTCTATAAAGTGGCTTCATAAAATAACTTGTAGTTAAGGTGTCACTGATACTCTTCTGCAAAAATATATTAAAGGAGTACTGAATAAAACCGTATGTAACATATGATCTGATAATAATATAATCCACACTTTTGCTAGCACACAGTGTTGTTAACATTGAATAATCTTTGTATAGACGTAGCTGAAACCTTCTAAAAGGCTTTTAAAATGTCTCTATTTTGTCTTCTATTATAAAGCATGCTTATCAGAGCTCTAGGGTCAGTCAAAAATATCACTATTTGACTATATTTTCCCAATCCTGAAAATGGATCGTATGACAGAACAGACAAAAGACGTGACAGCTTAAAGCTAGTGGCATGTAAATGATCTAACTGGAAACTGTCTTTATAAATATACAGAAGCAATATGCTTATTAGGAATGTTGTTTAATATATCATCTAAATAATAAAAATATATAAAGGGTGAGATTAATAAGTGAAGGAAACATCAAATCTGCTACTATTCAAATTATTGATAAACCTGATTTTTGTGCATGTCTCCCTTAAAAATTAATATGAGCATCAATAAAGCAAAATTCATTTAAAATGGGTGGCGAAAGCCAAACACACTCTGGCTAGGCTTATAAATGCCCTAGGGCAGATATTCTAGTATGAACCTATGAACCTTTGAACCTATAATAAATCAAAAATAATGCAATGTTAAATAAGCAATTATAAAAGTATTTTTTTTTCAAAATGTGCCATAAATAAACAGGTATGAAATGGGGTGAAAGAAGTATACATAGTAGTATCTTTACATAATTGATAAAGTTGACTATCAAATATAAAATAATTATCATATAAACATCCAAAGATCAACCAAATAAAAAAAATAATGTCAAAGATGCATTATCCAAAGAATCGGTAGCTTCCAGACCAAACTAATGTTATATATTGGTGTGCAACTAATAACATACATTGTAATGTAAAACATGTTCTGTCCTCATAAAATTGCTGGAATGTTCTGCAAGAACATGAAGGTATCTCAAAGATAAGATTGTACTTTTTCAACTGGTTTTATCAACTAGCAAAAAAAGAAATGTACCCACATTTTTTTTACTAATTTGCCACAATCAAAAACAACTGGTGTTCCAGAAGGATCATAAAGGGGTGTATATACATTGTGGAAAGGATGCAATAAATGATACAGGGTTAAACAATTTCATTATAATATTTAATTATAGAGAATAATAACACAATTTAACACTTTTATTAAGATGTTCACAATAATTTCTAAAGGCTTGTTTATATACTTAAATATTATCTGACTCATAGGTTTCATTATCACTATGGTGGCTCATAAAGATTTGATAAGGCTAAAATGTATTATTATAACATTTCTGCCCTTGTCTGCCTGCTTTGTGGTACATAGATCCTACCTAAGTTAATCCAAAATTTCCATAGGCATTTATCTAGTTATGATCAATGGCTTCATTTTTAAATGTTAACATTTTATCAAGTTCATTGCTAATTATGACTGAAATCCTTTAATAACTTTAATAATTGAGTAGTAAACATACTGTGTGCTTTAATAAAATTCATATTCAGCCAACAATAATCATTTGGAAGACTGTCACAAGGAAAAAAAAGAATCATTGTCACTAGCATTAAATGAAGATTAATCAATTAAATCAGAATTGTTAAATGGTAAAATAACTGCATTGTACACTAACTGTGTGGTACACTGACTGTTTTTTTTATAAAAAAGCAACTCAATTTCATCTTCCTAGATAACTTAAAATAATTGATTTTGCATATAATGAAAAATACCAATAGTCTGTAGGACAAGAATCTAGAAGTAGAAAAGTAAACCAGAACAATGTAATATCACAGAAAATTAAAACCTTTAATTAGCAAGTGCTTCATATTTAACAGCAAACAAAGGCATTTACAGCTGAATCAAACATGGAAAAAATTCTGATTTGTATGCTGCAGTAAAAAAAATCAACGATAAAATATTAGAGGAAGTATTTAAAGGACATTAAAAAAACCTTCAAAATGTCATGTAAGAAAAGGACAGCTAATTACATTTTTGAATAAGCATTTTTCTGTTTGAAAGACATTCTTACAGGCACTGTGTTTACAAAGTTTTTAAAATTCAGATTAATTCTGAGGCCAGGAAATATATATGCCTACAAAATAAATGTTCATTTATATTCCATATATTTAACAGTTCCCTCTCTATCACCTCTGACATCTTCAGGTATATGATCTGGCATGAAAAAAGAAAAAAAAAACACCATCTTAAAATAACCATTCTGTTTTGTACATCTGAAGAGAGTATTTTTTTTTCATTCTTATTTTTAAAAGCATAAAGGTGCTTATGATTACAAATGTATAACTTCTTTGTGGTCTTACCAATCGTATTTCTAAGCAGGCTTGAATATTGAAACAAATGCTTTCTTTAAACATAACAGTTTTGTTTGTATGCTTGTTTGCTTGTCTGTTTGTTTTTGGCATACAGTTTTGGGATAAGTTAAACTGTTAAATGTCATAGAAAATATGTGTTGCTGGGGCTATCCTCATCTTCTAGAAAGCTACAAAATGGTATATCTTTGACCTATGAGTATTTTCATTTTGGCTTCTTATGTCTGTCGATGAGGTTCAATGCACTTAGTATTTCATTCAATCACAGTAATATGCTGATCTGTTAATGACATTTAACCCTACTGATCTGGCAGCATCTTGTCAACTGGATCAAGGTGTAAATTATCAGTTGCATTGAATCTCAGTCTTTTTTTCACCAAAGTTCCATAAGTAAAAGCTTTGGTAACAGTTTAAAACATCAGGGCCCACATGAGAGAATCCTATAATATAGAGAATGAATGGCCAAAGAAATGAACTTTAAATATATTAAGTCCAAGACTGTAATTTCTGAGAATATTCTCTTTTTTTACACTATGGTGATCTCAGAATTAATATACATACATTTGGGATGTAGAGGGCTTGGTCCCCAAATTGGGTGTCAAGGGGGGCTGCCCCCTGCAAAAAAGAAGTGTAAATGAGAAGAGTGATGTTTGAGATTTGCTCTTCTCTTGAATTTTCTGTCTTTTTCCAGTGTGTTGGAACTAAATGGATCCAAAAGATATACATAATGTAGTGCCTGCAGTCATGCTTGGACAACTTGAAATTATCTGTCAGAGCTCCCAGTTTAATTGACAACAGCAAAGTAGAATGCTTGGACAAGAAATGACAGAAAAATTGAAACCATAGTCCTTCATGACTGAGAAAAAGATTAAAAATATGAACAACCATTCCACTTTAATATGAGCAGATGATTATATCAATTGATTGAAATAGCCATTTTGTTTAATCTTAAATGATTGAATCCAAAGGGTCGAAAAGCATTTGATTAGAAAACTATATGTCTAAATTCCAAATAAATGAAATGGCACACAGTAAAAATTGCCATTTGAATTTGTTTATTTTTGTTCCCACATACCTTTACATAAATACAGTAAATTCACACTTACACTACCATGGTGAAAATAGAAACATCACATGAACAGAATCACTACTAGTACAGAAAACACACATCAACAGTGATTATATATGTGTAATACCCATCACTACATAAAAACATATTCATGTGTTTCTATCATTGTTTCATTTGTCTATTACAGAACTATGTGCAGCTCTCGCACATTAAATGAAATTTTAGAGAATTGGGTGTCTAGCTAAATAGGGCTCAGTCATTTGGGATTCAACCAAAAGTTACAGTTCTAAAGTGATAGACCTTACATTTGCGCATTTTTTCTATACATAAGGTACGTCCCTGGAACACAGGAAAGAAGTCTTGACAAGATCCTACCTGACTCATATTTAATTAGTGGTACAAGTACCCTTTTGTGCTAAAATAGACAGGAAAAGGAAGAAGGGGCTCCACATGTTCACCTAGAGGGTGGTGTTAGTGATGTGATGATAGGGAGTCCCTAACATCCCCATTGTAGGCTAAGGGGCTTGGTTTAAGCTTCAGGATTAAGAGAGTAGGTAAAAAGAGGCACAGGCATCTGCAGCCAAAGGTCAGGATACTTCCTTTCGCAGGGTCTCATTTTGTTCAGTCTGAGAATAAACATCGGCATGTGAGAGGTGAGAAGGATTAATGGTTCTAGTCACTAATTAATTGCATATGTCTCGGCTAACAGTGGTAGCAACTCCCATTTCTGCTTGCAAAGGCCCCATGATAAAGCACCAGTGTGACAACATTGAGGGATTTCCTGCTGATCTTGACCTAGAGGAGTTAAACACCAGGGTCATCATATAAAGACCCCAGACCGAGATAAAATATCAGATCACACTGGGAGGAAGGTTAGAAGACCCACAATACAGAAGACCGACCTAAAGAACATATCTATATGGAAAGTTTGACTTGCAAAAAAAATATATTAGAGATCTTCAAGCTTTTATGAAACATAAAATACTGTAAACAAAAACATCTTCATGCAATCTATATAATATATGCAAACAAGTGTGCCCACTATTCTTTGAACCCATCTCCATCCAAACAATTATGCTATTTATTTTCTTTTTTTTTTTGTTCAAAGATTTTTTATTGTTTTTCAATAAAGAGAATAAGAAAACATTTTGAATTTACATTTACAATTGAAAAATGAAATATGGTAAACTATACACAAAATTTACAGAGGCCTCAAACAATATATTAGAAAGTAACAAATTATATACATATATAAAGAAGGACATATAAGATTCAACAATCCAAATTCCAAGTTAATTAGTTGATTGAGAGTAGATCTGAATTCATTGTCTTAATAAGAAATAAAACCTTCTTCCAAGGATTATTAGTCCATTTTTTGGGAAAAATTCTTAATTCTTTAGCTTGTATTTCCGTTGATGCTACTTTATCCAACAAAGTCATGAAATCTTCAAAAGTTGGAATGGAAGGTGATTTCCATTTTCTTGTAATACATTTTCTGGCAACTGCCAATATTGACCAAAGAATATATTTATTATTATTAATCAATATAACAAAATTAGTTACATTCAAAAAAATAAAGATTTTGATAAAAATGAAGGAATCACTGAAAATAGCTTGAAGAAAATTAACAATATCTTCCCAAAATGTCCTTATATGAGAGCATTCATAAAAAATATGAGACCAATCAGCTTTACAAACTATTGAACATCTCCAACATTTTACTTCCTTAGAGAGATTAAATTTAGCAATTTTGTTAGGAGTGTAAAAGGCTCTATGTAAAAATTTCCAGGAAAAAATCTTCCAAACCTGAAAATTAGAAGTTAATTTAATAGAAAGTAAAAGATTAGCTTTATTTTCGGATGTTAGAGACAACGTAAAATCCTTAGTAATAAAGTCCTAAAATTTCTGATTAGGGATAGATTTGTAATTAATAATAATTTTATAAAGTTTTGATATTAAATTTTTTGAACTGCATTCTTCTTGTAATGTTCCGTGTATAAGAGCTATACATTTGGGCAAATAATTAAAAGAAGAGGTTTCTATTCTTCTGCATAAATCTTGAGTGAATGGAATTAAACTATTAAGGGCTAACCAATCTGTTTTAGGTAAATTAAAATTTTTGATTAAATTAATTGTGCAATGATACCAACAAGTAATTATTTTATCTTCCCATTTACTAAGAATATCCATATTAATATCATTAAAGTTTTTTTTTTATAATTTTGAAAGGATATAGTAACTGTATCCACAATTTAATATCAATATTATTATTAACAAAACTTCTAAAAATATTATAAATAGAGTTTATATAATGTAGGTTAGTGAGTTTAGTAGTATTATACTGTAAATTAATACAAAGTGCATACCAAATCTTATTACTTAGATCATTAAATTGTAATTTTTTATTTATTTATTTTCATTTAGTATAATAACAGCTGGTAAGAATTTCCAAGCTAAAGAGTAGTTTGGATTAATCCAATTTAAAATTATTTTAAGATTAGAAGCTTTAATATATGATTGTATATCTGGAAACTTTATTCCCACTAACTCCCAAGGTCTAATATGATTTGATAAGGCTATTCTATTTTTTTTTGGGTGCCATAAGAATTTTAATAAAATTTTATTTATTGCTTTTAAAGTATTTTTATTGGGTAATATAGGGATCGATAAAGCAATATAATTTATTTTGGGTAACAAAATCATTTTAATTAATTGTAATCTGTTTTCAAAATTTAAAAGTAAATTATTCCATTTTTCTGTAAGATCTTTTATTATTTTTACAATGTTATTATAATTAGTATTTAAAGTTAAATCAAGATTTTCACATATTTCAACTCCTATATATTTTAAAGAAGACACCCATTTTCCAATAATTTCATTTGTAGTCAATTTAATGTTATCATTACTTTTTTATTATTTAAAATTATATGTTTAGATTTATAACTGCTAATTTTTAATCCTGAAATATAATCAAATTTTTAATTAATAGATCTAATTCTTGTAAAGACTCTTCTGAATTTTTTAAAGTAAGTAGAATATTATCTGCAAATAACATTATCTTAGAATCAAATGTATTAATTATATTAAATCCTTTAATTTTAGGATTATATTGTATTGTCAAAGGGAAAGGTACTATTGCTAGAGCAAATAAGACTGGGGACACTGGGCATCCTTTAGTTATTTCAACAGATTCAGATACAAATGGACCTAATTTTACATAGGCTAAATTAATATTATAAATATGTTTAATAAAAGAAATAAATTGGATGGGAAACTTATAAAGTTCAAGAATTTTAAAGAGAAAATCCCACTTTAGTGAATCAAAGACTTTCTCAATATCAAGGGCAATTATGAGTGCTTCTTGATTTTCTCTATTCAAAATATCTATGGTTGTTATAATTCTTTGTATATTATCTTGAGTGTGTCTATTATATATAAAACCCATTTGATCTTCAGTGATTTGTTGCACTACTGATTTCTTGAGTCTATTAACTAAAATAGACATTAAGATTTTATAATCATTATTGATCAGAGAAATTGGCCTATATGAACTGTACAAATGAGAATCTTTATTTTCTTTTAGTATAGGGGTAATTAATGAATATTTCCATGAAGGTGGAATTATACCTTGTAAGTATGACTCATTTAGAGCCTTATGTAAAACTGATACTGCTGAGTGTGGTAGAAGTTTATAAATCTCATTAATAATGCCATCTATTCCTGGTGCTTTATTGATTTTACTTTCTTTAATTTTTTCATTAATTTCTTCTAGGGAATTTTTTTTTGACTTCCACTTATTAAGTTTTCTGGTAGGCTTTTTATTCTAAAAAGGTCCAAATCCTTATCTGAAACTTTATATTGACATTTTTTGTTTTTGTATTGTTCTGAAAATTGAAACCTAAAGGCATCTAAAACATCCCCTATATCAGACACTTTTTTATTGTTTCTTCCTTCATGAAACACACTCACAATATTGTTTTCAATAGAGTGTCTTTTAATTCTTAATGCTAGATTACTCTTATACGTTGGAGAAACCAATAAAGAATTTAATTTTAATTTTTCTAAAGCTAAATTAGTTTTGTGGGTTAGAATATCATTATATTTTTTTATTTAAGGAATCAATTTATTTTTTCTTATTTAAGAAAGTTATTGTATTATCATTTTTAATTAATATGATTTGTTTTTGTAAATTAGATAGTTCAGACTCCCATTCTTTTGTTTTATTATTAAACAATGTAATAATTCTGCCATATAAATAAGCTTTTAAGGAGTCCCAGATAATTACTATGTTTACTTCACTATGTAGGTTTGTATCCAAGAACAATTTTATTTCTGAATCTAACCAAGGTTTAAATTGTTTTAATTTGGTAATATAGGCTGGAATTCTTTTAGTGTAGGACATTTTTTTAAAGTCTACTTGCATTTGAAAAATGAGTGCATTATGGTCAGAAATAGGACACGAGATTATTGTAAAATATTTTAAATCTTGAGATATACAAATGTTATCAATTCTAGTATGAGTCTTATATCTAATATCACAATGAGAAAAATCCAGAGAATTATTATTTTTAACATACAATAAATCAAATAACTGTAAATTATCTATCCATTTTTTTAAATTCTTCCCTATAGGAGTATTACAAAAATATTTCATATTAGAAGGTCCTGAATCATTGAATAAACAGTTAAAGTCCCCTCCTAGGATCAGACTACCCTTAGAATTTTTGTTTATAAGTTCTAAATTTTTTTATTGTTCTTACACCAATACCAGGAAACCAATAAGCATTAACTAACGTCCAGATGCTATTACTATATTTTATTATTATAATCGATAGACCTTCTTTATCCTCATAATTATAGATAATTTGAGGAGAGATAATGCTTTTCTTCCATAATGTTAATACACCTCTAGTTTTTTTGACATATGAAGAGTTGGATATTCAAATATTCATTGGGTTCCAAATAAAACTATCATTACTTTTAAAATGAGTTTCTTGTAGAAAGATTACTTTGCTTTATTTAATTTTAAGTATTTAAATAAGTTAGATGTTTTTACTGGATTATTTAAACCATTAACATTTAGGAAAAGAAAGGTTAATTCTATCTTATTTGCTCAAAAGTTGGGAGTTTGAAATGGTATGGTAATAAATAATTGTATTATTTAAATCCTGCATATCCTTCTTGAAAATGCTATATTTTAAAGATAAATTGTTAACTTTCATTAAAAGATAAAACTTAAAATTAAATTGAGGCCTGAAAAAGAAGAAAAAAAATTTAAAAGAATAAGTTAACTTCAGTAAAACTTTTATCTGACATGGAATGAAATCCATTACTAATCTGAAAGAACAAAAATATCCAATCAGATTATCCATCATACCAAAGATTTGAAAATATTGACTAATTTGAGGCTCCAATATATGAAATCTATATATATTTTATAAATTAATTAGTACGAGAGAGCAACAAATATTAATGTAATATATACTAACATGATTAAATATTTTAAAATACTGAAAGTCTATAAAAATCCATCAGTCTTCACCAAACTAGAAATAGAAACTTGACTAACAATAAATGAAGTTGTATCAAAATGTTTCAAGGTTAAATGTATTGTAAGTCATACTATGACTATTTCAAAATACTTTATAGTTTCTCTATTTTTATTATGAATGAAAGTGATGTTAGTATAATATAACTGATAACTAAATTAATAATACCTATTAATCCATACATGTTAATGGCTAAGAGACATTAGTATACTAAGAAATCATTTATGAGATGTAATAAGTCATAAGACTCTAAATAGATGAATTTATAATAGTCATCATTTCATTAACATTTCTAATTAAATATATAACTATATACAATTACTCAAAATTTTAATCTTCATACAATAAAATTTTATCATTGGCTCACTATTCCGTATTCATTTTATAGAATTTAATATGATTTAATATCATTAACTCACTTCTATTGGTATTTGAAACTATATCAGTAAATCTAGTAACATATACTTGGAATGAGCTATGTTTAACAAATTTAGAGTGATGGAAAAAAGCAAGCTGAATTTACTGTTCGAATAATATTTATCATTTGTGGTATTCCATTAAATTCCACCACGACCTCATGTATCATGCAGAATTCCGTATTTTCCACCATTTAAATTCTCACCTGGAAAATTGGTTATGATAACATAGCAACCTAATGAAAGCTGAATCAACTCATGGGACATTACCTTTTGCTCCTTAACTTCTACCCCGCAACCAGTCACCTGCCTAATGTGTCACTTCAGATTACTACACACAAGCACTAAAGATAGTCCATATATACTGACCACTAATCCTGAGTAATCCTCCAGAAAGCCGCACATGTTTATATCTTATAGGTAACAAACCAAGCTAGGCAGATAAAGGCCATGTGCAAAACACTGATAGCTAAGAAGTATGATTATAGCACCAGAATATTAAATCTTTATTTTATTACTAAAATTACTTCCTTGCCTTTATATTTTCCTGCAGTTGATTCTTTAAACTTCTATTTGTCTATTTATGACTGATCAGTTAACACCTACACATATACCCACACATACACACACACATTCATACACACATACACACACATACATATTCACAAAGAATTACATTTTAGTATTCTTATTATTAACCTTATATTACTGTTGCTACCCAGCCTACTAATTGAACTGTTTTCTAAAACTCTAGATACCTCTCAACTCCACAGAACCTTGCAAAATTGCATTTTTTTATCTCCAATTTCCAGCTCACCAGTCACAAAAAAAAGTGCAGCCTTCTGGTAAATCACCCAGTACTGTAGTCATCAACAATGATAATATTTAAGATTTCCTATCATTCAGAAAATGTATTATTAAAACAAAGTCTGCTTTCTAACAATAGATAATGTTTACTATGACAAGAAACAGGAATTGCACAAATTGTAAGATGTGCCATTAAGGAATTAATGGTTCCATCCCAAATCAAATGGGCAGAGGGAGTGTATGTGATAATATTTTGTTTTTGGCGTAATGTGAAGAATATTTCTAGATGCCTTATTGCGTTATCAAATGCATTTTGTCTGCAGTCTTCTCAAGGGAAGGAACTGTCATTCTAACTTTTTTTTTTTTTTTTTAAAAGCATAACAACGTATCCATAACTGAATATATCAGTTCACATCAAGAGCATACAGGGAAAATGAATTCAATCATGTGACATTTATAAAATGTTCTATTTTCTTATCTCTAAAGGAAGAGCAACAAGTAAACATTTTGCTACAGTGGTTAGAATATTAACCATCTCTCTTTGACAAGAAATAGAAAAACTGACTTTCAACGTATTTTTAACAATGTTTGCCACATCCATTAACTCCTGCCTCTATGCATAACAACGCTACTTCGGTATCAAACATGCATTAAACGTGCCGACTGGATATCGAGACAACAATGAGAAGACCTTCTTCTCTTTACTCTTACATGTAAAATCTTTTCAGGTAAAACAGCCATTTTTTCAAAATTTTAGTTATTAAGAGAAAAGGTTTCAGTACAAACATTGCATTAATACTTGAAATTGGTGCAGCCGCATACCATAGACCTAAAAGTAACCTAACCTCCACAGATCATGCTTCCAAGCTATGAAATGCACTTCTGAACAGTAATAGAAACTGTCGGTCATCTAAGGACTTCAGAAACGTTTGAATATTTTAATAATTAAACATACAGATATACGAGCATTATAGCACGTGTAAATGGTAGTGTATGCGATTACATATATCAGATGTGCGAGAAGCCAAAATGTTCACTTATTTAGTATGCTAATCTATTCAGAATGTTTGGGCATGATGTCATCTTTAATTAGCATATCACAGTTTACGTTACTATGGAAACCAATACTATGCGAAAGCTAAATACAGAATTGACTAACATTGTTTTTAAGCCAATAAAACTTTAAATAAACATCTGTTAATGTTCTATGTATCCTCTAGACAAGAACCAACTACCGGAAAACAGCAAATAAATAGCATGAGCTGTATGCTAGTTCCAAGAGAGAAAAAGGAAAAAAAATATGTGTAAATAAAGGGAAACTATACATAAATGTTTAAGATAACACTCGGTTCACTGTCAAAAGCAATCTACTTGTATCACTTGAATCTAAGCATCTAAACAATCACAAATGCAGTCAAGGGAAGACAAACTGCCTCATTTTCATAAACATAGCTCGAGACTCCATTTCGTGAAGGAAGCCACTAACTGTCAGTTTAGAATGCTGTAACACTACTTCAAAACATATGAGATGATTATGTGTGAAAACCAGGTTTTGCCAGGATGATATGTTTCAAAAAGTTGCCAAACACATTTCAGTAAACACATATGCCTATAAAACTAACTCCTATGATTAACTTTCATATTCCCAACCATATAATTGAAATCTTAAAGCCATTGAAAAGTTAGAATCTAAAATAAAGTAAAGCACGTGTACACAGAAACTATCAATGTTATGTAATATTCTTAACCGGTTCTATTCATATTCGAGAAATTTAATTTTAATTTATGTTATATATTTCATTGAAGAAGTGATTAAAAGAGTATTTGCAAATAAAATAAATTAGTGATGCATACTTTTTAGAAGTTCATGAACATTTTATAGCGTAGGTTGATCTGTGACAGAACTTAAAAGTCCAAAACGTCTTTTAAGATCAGTCTTTAGCTTCTTCTTTACATCTGACCAATTATTTTTGTTAGATGATCTTTTGAGAGTTGAAGATGGTGACCATTCCATTCCTTCTGGGATTGTAATGATATTTTTGTTTTGAATAAAGGAAACAGCTTCTTCAATAGTATTGTAAGTTCTCAGTTCATTTTGGTGAGTAATTTTGATTTTAGCTGGATAGACAAGTTGAGCTTTAATTTTATTTTGCTTTAATAGTTTTACTAATGGCCAAGAGTTTTTTCTCATTTCTAAAACACTTGTGGAATAGTCATTGTCAAACCTTATTTGGTTTCCTTTGAATGACAAAGGACTTTTCCTCCAGGCTGTTTTTAGTACAAGTTCTTTGTCTAGAAAGGATAGGAACTTCATAACTACTGACCTTGGGGAAGCATTAGGAGAAGAAGGTATAGGTTTCCCAATAGCCCTATGTGCTCTTTCAATTCTATAGGACAAACTTTCTTTTAACTCCAAAATTTCAGGGAGCCAGGCACTTAGAAAAGAGATGATGTTTTCTTCAGACTTTTCAGGAACACCGAAAATTCTGATATTAGTTCTCCTTTCTCTATTTTCAACATCATCCACTTTATTTATCAGCCACTTATTTTGTTGCAATATAAATTCACAGTGAGATTCATCTTCTTTTAGCCTTCCATCTATATTACTCAGAGAAGTTTTGATGGCCAAAATTTTAGATTGTTGTTTCTGGAGAATTTCCTTTAAACCATCTGTTTGTTGTTGACAGTTTACCTTTAAATTTTCAAGATTATCAGTAAATCTATCCATCTTTAGATATAATTCCTAAAGAGTGGCTGATATAGACTGGATCTCTTTTTTTAGTGAAGAATCAGAATGTGAAGCTTTTGAGTTGCTCATCTCTGTCCAGATAAGTAATCATAAAATTTGACAGGAAAATCATTAAGAAGACACTTCAAAGTTGAATATCTAGTAGATTATAGGTTCTAGAACAAATTATTCAACTTTTAGATGATAGATGATAGAATTTTAATTAATAATTTCCCTGTTTTCTAGTAACTGATGTGGAGCTCAAGAAAAAAGCTGTTACCAGTTGGCCATCTAGGCTCCACCCCCCATGCTATTTATTTTCCGACTTATAGCTTGAATCTCTTTGGTAATATGGGTGAGTTTATATTGCAATAATGCCAAATATTTTTGCACCTCCAACATTGTACATCCTTGGACTTAATAAGTAGGAGTGACTGAGAAGAGAAATGTGCAGGCTGAAATTCCAAACAGCTTTAGTGTTGCTAGCATATTTTGTTCTATACTACCATGTTTTATTTATGAGATTCATAATCTATAGAGTTGTTCAACTGCCAATTCCACTTGCCAGGCAAGGAAGATGAGCATACTCATCCTGGAAAGGAGGGTTAGCACTGTGTCTCTCTCTTTTCTTGGGCAGAGATTCCAATGACAGAGCCAGGTTGGAAAGCAGAAAGTTGTCATGCAGTCTGCCCAAGCCAATAGACCCCGTAACATCATGTGATGCAGTATGCATGCATACATACATGCATGTGCAGACTAAAAGGGCAATGGAAACTCTTGCAGTGATGTAAGCTCTCTCATTGCCATAGATTGGTTGAGGCAAGGTTTAGAAATAAAAAAAAAAATGTTCTCATTATTGGACAATACCTTCAAGGATTGCTAGTCTGCATTCATGGGGTGGGTCAGAAAAGATACAATTAAAATAAAAAAAATGGCTCAAGTGTTGATCATTTTGGTGCCTTTTAAACCATTACCAATGATAAGGAAAATCCATCTAAAAACAGATGGGTATATAATATAAGTTGCTACATAACAGAGCCACTTTTCAAATGCAACCAGCAATGTTGTTTTTTTTTTTTTTTTTTTTTTTTTGTGTAGACACTAAAAGTTACATTAGTCAAAGGGCTGTAAAATGCCCATTGCCATGACAGTGTAACACTGCACCATTTTAAACAAGTATATTGTATATTTGTACCAAAACCACAAGCCATGACCTTATATTTCCTTTCTGATTGCATCCACACACCTCTGTGATACCTTTGATATGCAGTTAAATTATAAGCATTTCAGTAAACTGCAACAGGAACCAAACAATAACTTTTCATAGACAGGTTGTTGTTATTTTGTATTATAACCTGAAATTAAAACTTCACTTTCTCTGACTAAAATGAATTTTGCATTACACATCTTTCAGCTGTTAAAATGTTATCATATGATTCACACTTATAAAATTATGGCATAATCTCCAGTTTTATATATTTTTCTGTTAAGCTAATACTAAGCTATTTCTTTTCAAAAGCAGCTCTATTCTGTCCTTGACAAATGCTTGTTTCTTGTTCTGAATCCTTAATACTCAAGTCTTCCAAGAAAAATGTCATTGCTCAGTATAATACATCTGTGAAAGCTTGTGATATTTTATAAATCCTTGACAGTCCTGTAAAAGGCAAAATAAATCTTTCACTCTTTGAATCTCATTAATTATAGGAATTCCTACCTAGAGAAATGCAATGACTATCAAACAGAAATAAAAACCACAAAACATGGTAGTATTAACCTAAAGAAACAAGAAATAATGAAAACATCTTTTCATGACTCTTCTGGCAAAACACATAAGCAAATGTTGCAAAATCCTCATGGCGACCATCTTTCTGATATATGAAGGAATGAAGTGCAGTTTGCATTCTAATGTCTTAGATACAGAACAAAGGAAATCTAGAAAGCTAGGAAGGAATGACTGAGATGTATGTATATAAAATCTTTCTGAGCTGATTTCTAAAACGTTCTGTTCTGGAGGCACAGTAATGTTTTCAACAGACCATAATATCATCTAGATATAGTTATTGTAATATGACAGACACACTAAGCACAGATATATGGCAAAAGGGGAAAACGTTTTTTTTTATCAAAGAACCATCTATTCCATATACATTAAAGATACGAGGTTGCATTAAAAAATGGAAAGAGTAGAAAGCAAATAGTCCTAGATGTCAAAAGCATCAGTGGCATGAAATGCCAAATTTGTAAAAAGAAAGGACTGACATCATGGAAATGGGACAGAAAGTCTAGAATTTCACAACACTAAAGCAGAAATGAGCTTCTCGTGAACCTTAGCAAAATTACTTCAGACATTACCAAATGTATGTACACACAATGGAGAAAGTGCACACTGCAAATTGTGAAAACATACAAGGGATAGCACTGCACTACAATGACAAACAATTTCACAACACTAAAGCAGAAATGAGCTTCTAATAAACCTTAGCAGAATTACTTCAGACATTAACAAATATAAGTACACACAATGAAAAAAGTTTGTTTGTGTCTTTCGGCTTTTCCTGGTTAGGGGTCACCACAGTGGAACTCCGGTCCGCTAATGATTGGTAGTTGATTTTTATGTGCCGAGTTACCAGCCCTGATGCATAACCTTCAATGAAGGTACGCCCATTCATGCATGTCGCCACGCAGAAGACACTCTAGCTGAGAATCGAACCGGATAGCGTCTTACTGTGAGGCGACAATGCTACCGCAGCACCACCACTGCGGAAGTGCACACTGCAAATTGTGCAGTCACACAAGGGATAGCACTGCACTACAATGACAAACATTGAGGGGGGATTATAGTAAGTACACAACACATTGCAGTGAAAAACAGAATGAGACTGTTAAAAAATACTCTAGCAAAGAATTATGTCTTATTCAACATAAGTTTTTTGACATTGGTTATGCATAAAGTCATAACAGAGAATGTTTCTCAACTACAATAATCATGGCAAAGCTACAGTATATATAGCATCCAGACAGTCTTCGTAAGAGAAACCTGGCAGGGCAGGATGTAGTATGTGCCTACACACCAGCTGGCATGAGGTATGTCATTCAGTTGGCAAAGAAGAAAATGGGTCTGTGTGTGTACACAAAAGTAAGAAAACACCAGGAAATGTGAAACTAGGCAATGATTTCCCTACAAGACAGAATCATGCTCACTGCTGTAATGTCTGCAGATCAGCCAGCCTACCCACTTAATAAAGGAATAAACAAACTAAATCAAAACTGTGATGGACCTAATTTTGACTATATGACAAACAAAACTTGTCAGCTGCATAAATATAACAGAAGATATATATTCCATAAATGCACTGAAGTTAATTAATTAAAAAAAAAAGGCTACTTATCGTACCAAAAATATTAAATAAAAAAGAAGGTAGCTCATTCTAAATTCTACTGAAGTAACCAGAAGATAATGCAAGCAAATTTTATCAATGTGTATTAAAATTAAACCAAGGGTGAAAATTAGAGGTAGACAGAAAACCAAATGAATAATATGTTTAAAAAAAAATAAAGGCAGAACTGTTTGTACTGGAATAAAGTGCATATTTATAGTATTCTGTAACACTGCCTTCTCTGTCCAGCATACTGCCGGACACACAATGCAGATTGATTATAGATTCTATCCTTCGGAGATGCCAGTCAATAGCCTTCAGCAAAGATACCAGTTACTATCATGCATCATCTCATTCTCCACTCTTGTATGTGATTAAATGGTTTACACACACACACACACACACACACACACACACACACACACACACACACACACACACACACACAAATGCACACACTCATTTTGTGAGAAAGAAAATGTAATGACATCCCCACAAAGCTCTTCACATATGGCCACAAGCAGACACTTGTTTCTTGGCTTACTAGGAGACCATTCCAAATATATAACCCAAATGTATTAACTTCATAGATTTGCAGTTATAATACAGTGCATCAGAGAGTAGGAGGAACACAATGCACAAGGAGATCCCTGGAACAAGTCCATGACATCACAGCAGCATATTAACTCATTCACTCCAATGGAGGTCAGGAGATTTTGCACTGTAACTTCTAATGTCCTCACATATATCTCTAGAACCATAGGGGTTATGGAAGTAGTATAAATGGCAAATCCTTCAGTACAAACTATTTTTTATAGTGATAGTATTTTTTTGGTTCTAGGTCTTAAACTTAATTTTATAACTCAAACAAAGTAACTATTACATTAATAATATTTTATAAACAACTTACAATATCTCAGCAACCAATCAAGTTACACACATATTGTCAGCGGCATTCTATTCATCTAGCTGAGAGCTTTCATATGAGGTTAAGGAGTTCTGTGTTACTTGTTTTTAGAGATATTTAGAAAAATGGGAAAATTATATCTATATATACTAATATCATAAAAACAACAGTTAATGTCTATTTGCCCGCACTAGACAGAGGTCAAATATTAATGTAGTTGAATTTGCCATTGTGTAAGCTTTAAGATGAAAGCTTTTAAAACCTTGTACATAGCATGGTTTTCAAGTTATTGCTGCAAATATAAACAAGCAGTATTTGATGCCTAGAGCCGTTGGTATGACATAAATGCAGACGCACCTGGGGGCATTCCTCGGATGTAATGGGTTTTTAAGCTACCATGAATCAAGAAGAATAAAAATGACTGCAAAATTATTTTTACTCACTAATTGAGAATGTTTTGTGCTTTTCTTCTCCCCTCACTATCTGTGGCACTTAAAAAGTTGCATTTAGTAAGCATCGGCAAATAAATAAAAATAATACAATTAACTGTATAACTGTATAAGAAGAGTGTGTGTGTGTGTGTGTGTGTGTGTGTGTGTGTGTGTGTGTGTGTGTGTGTGTGTGTGTGTGTGTGTGTGTGTGTGTGTGTGTGTGTGCATGCATGCATGTGTTTGTGTGTGTGTGCAGGTGTGTGTGTGTGTGTGTGTGTATCTGTGTGTGCAAACTCTTTAAATGTTTAAATTTTATTTATTTAAAGTTTTGTACATATATATGTATGTATATATATATATATATATATATATATATATATATATATATATATATATATATATATATATATATATATATATATATATATATATATATATATATATATATACGTATATATATATATATATATATATATTTATTTATATATATATATATATATAGATGCAGATATATTGGATGTCCTCTATCTGTAATTACATATCAAACAGCAGCTATGAAACATTACGTAGACAACTATTTTACATCAAAAATACAATATATAGGAGGGAGGAGCCTAGATTGCCAACTGATAGCAGTGAATTTTGAGAACTCCATAAATTAGTATAATAATATAGGAACATTTTATTATTTTCAAGTTTAAACCATCAGAAATCTATAGATAAACTACTAAACTACATAAATGTCAATTTTGGTGGAGATATACAAAAATGTTCCTGTCAAGTAACTTGGAGATATATAGAGTCACTGAATATGAACAACTCAAGGAATTCTCATCCAGATGCTGCTTTGAAAAAAGAACTGCAATTGATGACATCTACCTTACAGGAACTATCTTCGAAGATAGATGGCTTTAAAAATGACTTAGAAAAGCTCAAATTAAATTTTCAAAAACAGACTGATACTTTTAAGGAACTATTACAGCAACACCATACAAAAATAACAAATCTAGAGACTTCTCTAAATTACACTGAGGGGAGAATCAAAGAGGAAGAATTCCAAAAAGAATTTCGGCTTAAACATGGAATACATGGCTGCTTAACAAAATAGATGACTTAGAAAACAGGGAAAGGAGAAATAATATAAGAATCTTTGGTCTGCCTGAAAACACTGAAGGAGAAGAAATTATTTCATTCTTAACAACCTGGATTCCTGAATTTTTAGTCTTGAAAGAGGGACTTGAATTTGCATCTGAAAGGGCTTATAGAGTACTATGGAAACGTGCTTCTAACTCAACAAATTCTCCACCTAGATCCATAGTTATAACATTTCTTTCATTTCTGGGCAAGGAACTAATATTAAACTCTGCTTGGAGAAAATCACCCTTTAAATACAATCAAAGCCTGATAACGTTTGACAATGATTATTCTTCTGGAATACTAGAACAAAGGAAAAAAAGTCTGGCCAATAACAAAACTTTGAAACAAAACAACATTAAAGCACAGCTGGCCTTTCCAGCCAAGATAAAACATTTTTTTTGCCAATGAGATGAAAACATTTAATGACTTAGAAGAAGCTACTATATTCATTAAAAACAACAGCATAGTGTCTATCCCAGAAGAAATGGAATGGATGGCCCCTACTCTTAAAAGAAAAAAAAATCCTTGGACTGATGCTAGAAAGAGGAATTAAAAACTGATTTCAAGACAGCTGTCCTAAAAAATAACTCTTACAACTACATCTCTCAAAGTATCAACTGATATGGTACATCACTTGTCATCTGTTTTTATTTAAAAACAAAGGAGGTTTTCTTAAACAACTGAGAAACAGTAATGATTTATTCAAAATGTTCAAAGAGTCCAGTAATTCTTCACAAACAAAGGTAGGTCAAGATGGGTTACTATTTAGATTATATACAAGCCAACTAAAGCAACAATTAATATAAACATAGAAGTTTCTACTCCTCTACTTGAACTCAATGAATACTTATCTTGTTCATTTTTCATTGTTTTTACTTATAATAATTTAAGTAATTAATTAACTAATTCAACAAGGTACCATTCATCACAGTTCAGACTCAAATGCAACATATTAGCATCATATATAATAGCAGTAATAGTAGAGTGTTTTGAAAAAAATGCTGTCATGGAGACTAATGCCTTCTTCAGTTAAAGTATGATTTAGAAATCTCATGTATATCCTAGGCAAATAATAGTTGCAAGCTGTTAGTTCAAATGTCGTCATTGTTCTATCTAAATATAGTTAAAATGAATGATGGCAGGTATCACAGCTACAAGCGCTGTTTGATCAATCCTCATATGGTGTACATGGATGCAGCTGTGTCTGGCAGCTAGTACAAATGTCATTATTATTCTGTCTAAACATTGCTAATATCAATTATGGCAGGTATCATAGCCTTGAGTGCTGTTTGATCAATCCTGATATGATGTGCATGAATGCAGCTGTGTCGGGCAGCTAGTACAAATGTCATTATTATTCTGTCTAAACATAGTTAATATCAATTATGGCAGGTATCATAGCTTTGAGTGCTGTTTGATCAATCCTGATATGGCTTGCATAGATGCAGCAGTGTCTGGCAGCTAGTACAATTGTCATTATTATTCTGTCTAAACATAGTTAATATCAATTATGGCAGGTATTATAACTTCGAGGGCTGTTTGATTAAGCCTGTCATGGTGTGTGTGGATGCAGCTGTGTCTGGCAGCCATTGTATGTTGCCATTTTGTCTCCAGAAAGCTGTAGGTGGCAGCTTGTGATTGAGGTTTATTGATGCTTGTGTATTATAAAGAGACATTTGATGTTTTAGCCTGGATCCAAGGGAAGGGGGTGGATAAAATTGTGATTTGGGATAATTTGGCAGAGAATAGTTTGTTTATACATCTGCTGAGTGAGAGGTGGGAAGGCTGGTAAAATGTGCTATCTCTGGTTGAGGTGGCTTGTTGGGAGTTTTTTTCTTTTTTTCTTTTTTTTTTTTTGATCTGTTTGCTTTCCATTCTTTTCCTGGTTGCTGCCTCCCTGAAAGGGAGGGAATTTAGGCTTGAAGTTCCAGTGAAGTAAAGCTTTGCTTCAGGTGCATCGTGAGCCTCTGGTATGCAGGACACAGACACACTAACAGAAACAGATATTCCCAGGTTGCTATGGTAACGGAGACAGAGTGACGATAATTCTTAATGGCTCTAAGGAGCCTCCGAGATGGTTCTCGGCAATATTTTTGGTTTAATATATATATATATATATATATATATATATGTATAAACTAAGAAATGAACTTCGTGACAATAATAGCATTCAAAGAATAGTAAATCACACTAACAACTCTTGTAGTATTTTAGCACTTCTGTCTTATTTATTATCAAGACTTCTTCAGAAGGACATGTTTCATAACTGTGAGCAACCATTTTCATTTCCTTTAAATACATTATTTCTAACAGGCCATTTAAATTAACAACAGTTCCTTTCCTAATAGTAAAGTGTGAACAGGCAGGGTGCTGTGTGCATTTTCATTAACATTACATAAGGTAAATTGGTCAGACAGTAAAAGCCTTGTGGTGCCGTGTGCATACTAATAGGGATCGTGTGCAAAAAGGGATCGTGTGCAAAAGCAAAAAAAAAAAAAAAAAAAAACTGGGTGGCAAGTTTCCCCCTTCCAAAGTCCACAAATATGTTCGGAAACAGAGGGGTCCTCACCAACAATTGGGATGTCTTGGAAGGGGAAAAAGGTCTGACAAAGTTACTTGGGACATCCCTGAACTTCTGTTTCAAATGAACCTCTTCTTTTGGTGGTGCATTTGAGAATAATAAAAGCCCATCCTCACAGAACAAAGTATCGACAGAACCTGTAATGTCTGACTGCGGCAAGTGTGTCACCTGTGTACACGTACGAAAAGACAACGTCATCTTCCCACACTGCAACAGAACTGTCCATCTGCATGACCACTATGACTGCAACACAGAAAATGTAGTCTACTGCACTTTCTGTGAACATTGCGGGAATTTCTATATCAGCAAAATGAACAGAAAGCTGAGTAACTGTATTAAAGATCACACTGCAACAATACTCAAACAGGACAGTTTGAATGCCTTGGCTAAACACAGTGCTATTTGCCCAAATTTCACAGGATTCAAATTTACAGCACTGGAAAAAATAACAGAGTTTGTAGGGGACATGGACACATTCCTGCAGGTCCGGGAATTAAAATGGCAGATAGAACTGAGAGTTGATGTCTATCCAGGTCTCAACGAAACACTGAACATTAAATGTGCACTTAAATAGTATAGAGATTGAAATGTGATAGGGGTTGAAAGTTTAACAATTGTGCAAGCAGATTTAATGTGTTCTCTCTCTCCCTTACTTAACATAAGCCTGGACATCAAATGTGCGATTAGAAGGTATAGAGATTGAAATGTGATAGGGTTTGAAGAATTGTGCAAGTGGATTTAATGTGTTTATGGATTTACAACTGTGCAAGTGAATATAATGCGTTTCCTCACTCTCTCTGACTTTTGCCTTCCCCCTACCCCCTACACGCACACACACACGCTCCCAGTCACCAGGCTAGCCACCACCGACCCCAACAACAACCTCCCTGGTCTCACTTTTCACACAGCTATTCAAGGGGTGGTACCATCTGAACTAGCCCACAGGCAGTACCATCCGCACTGACCCAGTCTTCTGGGACTTTCTGTTATTTATAGTCTCCGACCAATCAAACCCCTGCTCCACACTCCATGCCGTGGGTGGCCCCCAAATTGTCCCCCCTCAAGTCCACACCACATTCCTCCCACTCCCCACCTCAGGAGGCATACCCACACATTTCTCTACACACACACTGATACCCAAGCATAGTAGGACTCTCTACCTGACTCCTCCACCTTCGCCCTTGCTCTTCTTTACTTACCTTTGGAGGGATGGACTTATAAGTTACGCAAAGTAACTATACATATTTTCCTGGGTTGTCCTGTCAGGGATGAACCAATCTGGGTGTTAATATTAGAATTATCACAGCATGACTCTCATCCTTCCCGGTTCCCCCATAATTTTTTTTTTGTTTGTTTTTTGTTTTTTGCTTTTGTTTTTGCACACAATCCCTTTTTGCACATGATCCCTATTAGTATGCACATGGCACCACAAGGCTATTATGGTCTGACCAATTTACCTTATGTAACTACGACTGTAATGTTAATGAAAATGTACACAGCACCCTGCCTCTTCACACTTTACTATTGGAAAGGAACTGCTGTTAATTTAAATGACCTGCTAGAAATAATGTATTTAAAGGAAGTGAAAATGGTTGCTCACAGTTATGAAACATGTCTTTCTGAAGAAGTCTTGATAATAAATAAGACAAAAGCATTAAAGTGCTACAAGAGTTGTTGATGTGATTTACTATTCTTTGAATGCTGTTATTGTCACGAAGTTCATTTCTTGGTTAAAATTTCTTCTCTTTGTTCATTTTTTGAGTGTGGTTAATTTTATATAAATATATATATATATATATATATATATATATATATATATATATAGGCTGTTTTAAACCACATGTATACATATTGATGGTCTCCCAACAGTTCATTTAGCTCATTAAGTGGATTCTTGATTAAAATAAAAAATAATAATAATAATAATAATAATAAGCGCAATTTTATATTTAAAATGTATTTTGGTCCAAACACATTAAGGACTTAAATAATAGTGGATGTCTGAGCTATTGTAAAGACCAAGATCACTTGGTCTTCTTCAGAACCCTTTGCAGTAGTCTGGGAGGTGAGATTGTTCGGACGTCTTGGGCATATGGGGATAGCTGATTCTAGGGGTGTTTGGGGTTGCTGGGAAGTGCTAGGGACTCATCAGATTTTCTTTGTGGAAATATCTGTGGGAATGGAAGGTGTGTTGAGTGGTTCACTGGCAGAGTGGCCAGTGCATGGAACAGGCTGATAAAATGAAACAGGACAAATATTGGTTTGGATATTTTAAGAATAGCCTGGAAACACACAACATGAACTAGTGAATGGTATTCTGGCAAAACTGGATGGGTATTTTTGCCCATGCTTGAAGTACTAATATGTGTGCATGTAAGGATGGAAATATACTTATAACAAATAAGAAACTACAAGAGTATCACAATTTAAAGTCTATGGACTGTATAAACATGCTTGGAAGGAGCTAATAATAAGAATAAGCATTACAGCTTGTGGTATCTCAAATAACTAAGCAACAGACAAACACACACACACATAAACACACACACACACACACACACACACACACACACACACACACACACACACACACACACACACACACACACACACACATACACACGCAAACATTAGTTATGTAATGTATGATTTTAATAAATCTAGACATAAAATATATAATCGTCATATAAGATGAAGCAGTCTGCTGAATTTAGATATTAAAGACAGGATTTAATAACATGGTCTTGTGCATAATAACACTACTGTCTTAACTTGTCATTACTGACATACACTACATTGAACATCAAGGGGAAGCATGATTATTTTCTTATACAAGTAAATATGCATAACAAGTCATGTAATTGCTTTAACTTGAGTTGTAGTTTTTGTAACACATCTTGACCATATATAATACTTAAGTGGTTACCAAAGTAACTAATGTTTATACATGACATCAAACTGACAAAGTTGTTCAAGAGAAACAATAGAAGCCTGAACTTGAAATGTCACATAATGTAACAATCATATTCTGAACAAATAGTATTAAATTGACAATAGACAGTTTAATAAGATGGGCTTTTGTATAATAACACTATTGTTTTAACTTGTCATAAATGACACTGAACATCAAGGGGGAAGCATGATGATTGTTTTCATATAAGTAAATGTGCATAACAAGTCATATAATTGCTTTAACTTGAATTGTGGCTTTGTAACCCATCTTGACCATATATAATACTTAAGCTGTTACCAAGGTAACTAATGTTTATACATGACATCAAACTGACAAAGTTGTTCAAGGGAAACAATAGAAGCCTGAACTAGAAATGCCACAGAATGTAACAATCACATTCTGAACAAAAAGTATTAAATTGACAATAATCACTCAGTTTAACATTTGATGATTATACAAAATAGAATGTTGCCATTTAAATCTAAAAACTTTCAGTATATGCCATAAAATGGCAATTTATGAGTATGGAAAGGGAAACTGTAATCATTAATCACAATAAGTGAATTTGTTGTTTTTAACCTATAATTTCACTCATTTTATAATAAGAAATGACAGATATGAAAATCCTTATGTGTAGGAAATGGGGGGAAGAGGGATGCACAGATAATTAAAATGCACTAACTTTCATCAGTGTTCATATAAAACAAACTTGATGCTTTAAGTAAGTTAGCAAAAAACAAAGTGATTACTTAATGCTGGCAAACAATGAAATATAACTTCTGATACATCCAGTAAAATACATTGTATGATAAACATTGTGTATAAATATTATTGCCATCTATTTATATTAAGTAATAAGTTTTGAAAGACTTCATCAATAAGGGTGAATATGTTAAATAACTGTGTGCTATAATCTTTTACTGAGGTTTTATATATGATACATCATACTTTACTATGATGGAATTGCTTGTCATCTATTGTTCATGTAAATATTAATTGCTTATACAATAAGTAGACATTTATATTGTATTATAATTCTGTCTAATCTGCAATTGTACTATATCTGTTCAAAATAATATAAATATTCCTTATTCCTATTACAAATATTCTCCATATGATAATTGAATTTATGGAGCTCAGATGTTCTGGATTGTCAAGGTATGAGTGATAATCTGATGGACTTAGGTGTATCCATCAGATTAATAATGATTTTCATTCCATGGTTTGTGCGGATCTTAAGTTTGTTAACATTTATTAATTTAAATTTGTTATTTCCCAAACACATTTTTAGTATGCCTGACCAAAACATTACATTATTGGTAAACACTCAAAGTATAAAACTGATCTTTTCCTTTAAAAGCTCAAACATATACTTTATCGTTATCACAGGAAAATGTTTAATAGTAACAATAAAACAAAAAATACATAGTCTTAATAATTTAACATGGATTTAACTTTATTATCTTTAAATACCAATGGCATAAACAAACCTAGCAAGAGATCAAATCTACTGAAATATTTAAAATTGAACAAAGCGCAAATTGTCTTCCTTCAAAAAACTAATTTCAAAACAAATGGCAATTATAAACGGAATCCTAAGGAATATATGATATTGGCACAATCAACTTATAAGACAAAGACAAAAGGGGTAACAATTTTATGGAAAACAAATGTGATTAAGCCAGAGATCATTTATAAGTGTGAAGATAAAGAAGGCCTTATGGCATTAGTAATAGTTAAATATAATAACAGAATATGGACCCTAGCCAATCTATACTGGTTCCCAGGCATTAGAACAAGAACTGTTAAAAACAGTTGGATTTCATTTCCAGTACTTATAAAGTAAGTTAATATAAGGAGGAGATTTTAACTGTATATTTGATATTTCTAAAACTACAAATAAAAGTCTGCTGTGTATATCTGCTGTATCAAAAGCTTTAAACAAGTGGGTAGAATCATTTAATCTTGTAGATACTTTTAAATTTAAAGAAGATAAATCTTTGTTGTTTTCCCATCAAGATCACAGATTTGGTACCCAAACTAGAATAGATAAAATATTTGCTGCTCATGACTTACACTCTAAAATCATTAATTTCTTCACTCCTTGCCCCTTTTCAGACCACAATTCATTGATTCTAAAACTTCAAAATGGTACAAACCATTAATCTTTAACTCCAGAATTCCAGCATATATTACTAAAATTAAAGAGTTCAAACCCTGGTTACTATCTGAATTATGGTTCTTCATAGATATTAATTACACCACAGAGATAAATAAAATAATGATATGGGACTCATTAAAAGCTTACATGCATGGTAAAACCCTAACTTGTTATAAAAAAAAATCAGAGAATGGGAGTCTGAATTATTAGATCTACAATCCAAACTTTTGTCAGTATAGGCTGAAAAAAATCAAAATCATTTGGAGATGAAAAAGAAAGTAGAAGTATTAAACAATAAATACAATGAAATTCTAACACAAAACTAGTTTACTGTTAGAAAAACTAAAAATTAATACCTTGGCCACTTCTCCTAAATAGCTACATAATTTATCCACAAGAATCAAAATACAATCAAAAGCTAATAACATTAAAAGTATCTTCCATGAAAAGAAATGGAAAAATAATCTTGGATATAGGTGACATTCTTGATGCCTACAGAACTCACTATATGGAGCATTTCCAATATATATATATATATATATATATATATATATATATATATATATATACATATCGATCAATTAAATCTAGATGAAAAATGTTCTAATAAAAAATACCAGAAAAATTAAAACTAGATCTGCAAGCACCCATATCCTACAAAGAAATTACCTATACAATAAAATAGGGTAAAATAATAAAACTCCAGGCATAGATGGCATAATTATGGAAATATATAAACTTTTTCCTTCAAAGATACCCCTCTTCAAAGAGATCCCTCTTCCATAAAACTCTATTAGAAATTCAATCACACGCTTTAATACCACCCTCTTGAAGATATTTCTTAATCACACCAATCCTAAAGGACAACAAATCTCCAAACCTCTGTACCTCATATTGACCTATGCCATTATTAAATAATGACCATAAGATATTTATGACAATGTTAACTAACAGAATGAAAATACCACTATGCAAAACAAATAATGATCAAACTGGATTTATATGTCATAGACACACACATGCCAATATTAAAAGGATAATTTCTCTTATAGATTATGTTAATAAAGAAAAATAAACACTCATAATTGGCGTAGATATAGAGAAAGCCTTTGATTCCCTAAATTGGGACTATTTATTCAAAATCCTAATGCTATTTGAATTTCTTGCATCATTTGTTCATCTTTTAAATACTATTTATACAAATAATTTAGCGTATGTCAAGTCCTTTTACCTCTGAATCTATACATATAACAAAAGGCACTAAACAAGGATGTTCCATGTCACTGATTCTATTTGCTCTGGCTATTGAAATTTTGGCAGATTCAATTTGCAACAATATAAAAATCAAAGGAATAGATGTTTATGAACAACACAATTCTAAAGTAATTCTATTTGCTGATGACATATTACTAACATTAAGTTATACAAAAGAAACATTAGAAGAATTAGATATATTAATTGACAAATTTCACATGACTTCAGGATTCCATTTCAATAAATCAAAATCAAATTTTGTATTTTTAAATAAAAAAATAAGAACTGCAGACTAAGGGGGATCACATCATAGGGAAACAAGACTCTACCTTAAAATATCTAGGAATTGAGTTATGCAAGGATAATAATGAATTAGTCTCAAAAAACTACAATAATATAATCAATACAATTAAAATTTCTGTGGAAAAATGGAACAAAATAATAATAACATTTGAAGATAGACTACAGTTAATAAAAATGTTTTACTGCCCAAGATCCTATATATAGCTTTGGCAATACAACTGTTACCAGAAAGGAATATACTTAAAGAAATATATTTTTATGGCTTCCCAAAAGAAACAGAATAGCTTTAATACATCATATCAGACCATGGAAACAGGGAGGATTAAACTTTTCCTAATATAGAAACATATATAAAAGCATCAATATCTAAAACAATCTCAGATTGGATAAATCCAGATTACTCTGCAAATTGGAAAGAATTACTATCTCTAATGTCAATAAATGAATTTGATTTACAAAAGAAAATCAAATAACAGATAAAAACAATTTGCCATGGCACATATTATGTATTAGTATGCAATATAACATAACTAAACCCACTAAAACTCGTATGATTAATTATTACATTGACTCGTTTAGGAAAAGTATTAATGCAAATATATATTTAAAAATCTTGTTTGAACTTTTAACACCATTTCTAGTCACAAAGAACTTTCCACATAAAATATAGTGAGAAATTATTAATTCCTGGGAACAATGTATCAAAGAACTAAAAGTTTTAGATATGCAAGTAATAAAAACAACATACAAAATTCCACAACAGGACTACTAACTTTACAGAGTATTCTGTCATATTTGCAAGATTTAAGTAGAATAAATAACAAATATTCATTTAAAGAAATACCTAAATTTACGAAATACATATATGAAATCACATATAATGACTTTGACATGGGAAACAGTATTTCAAAAATTTACATAATATTGATAAACTATAAAACAACACCCAAAACATCATATTGGAAATATATAACTAAAGGACACAATACAGTTAACTGAAGATATTAAAACAAATATCTTATTATCGATAAAATATGCATCCTTTACACAGTACAGAGCATTCTTAACCCCAGATAGAATCAGTAAAATTAGTTCTTCCATAAGAAGAATATGCTGGAGATGTGAGCAAGTACACAATGCAGACTGGAACCACATTGTCTTTGATTGTGTTAAAATTAAGCCATTTGGAATGGTATTAATAATGTTCTACAAGCTTTATTTAATGAATCATTTTATTTAACTAAAGCTCTTGTATTATTAAATGTGAATGAAGGTCCTCATTTGAATAGGTCAAACGTGTACCTAGCATGGACTATACTTGCATTTTCAAGTGTATAACAGAAAAATGGAATACAAACACAATACCAACTTTGGAAGACTTCTGCAGCCTACTGAAGACCACAGCATAATTGGGAATTAAAATTAAAGAACAAGGAATTTATCCAAAGCCATTTATCAGCAATCCTTGGGGAAAGTCTTATCATTGATTGACACTATACAATAATTGATCAGACACTCTGATAATGGATTGGACATACTTATAAAATAACTCTATACATTAAGATCTGTTATAGTGTCAGGCTAATGTAAATATTGTGCATACTTATTTAAGATGTTATGTATAAATACTATGGAATTCATTCAAATGTATTTGAAAAATAAAAAAAAAATTGAGAAAAAAATACTCTCTCTCTCTCTCTCTCTATATATATATATATATATATATATATATATATATATATAAAAGAAATGCAAACCAGTGTAACAGATGGTCTATTTTCTTAAAGCAATAATGTCCTCAGGGTGGGTGTTGAATGGGGAAATAAATCCTTACTGGGGTAGGCAGTTATTTCCTAAATAACAGCAACCCTCTTAGGTATTATTACTTGTGTGATGCACCTAATAACAAGGAAGAGTGTGTGGCAGTGGATAACAAACATGATATGGATAGTTGACATACAAAGAAGTAGAACAACATAAAAGGGGATAGGATGGCTACACAGCTCCTGACCCCACTGCCTTAGCCGGACCCGTAAAGAGGTCAGTCACCTCCATGACTGCTGTCCCCACTGGACCATGCCGTAGACGGCATAACAAGGCTGTGATAAGTAATGGTGCTACTCTGTTAGCTGCATAAGGACCCATCTCTGGGAAGTCAATTTGGGCATCAAGATACTAGTCTATGAACTCTCCAATCTCCTCCTCCAACTCCCACTGGTGATGAATTTTAACTCCTTGATGACATCAGAGGGCAAAACAAAATAGAGGAAGTACAGCATTTTCTTCCAGTGGGCAAACTGAGCCAGGCATCTCCATGTAGATGAGGAAGGGAAGCATCCCCTGATCATGTAGAGTGTGCATCTGGGCTAACAAGACAGCATATCTATCTATCTATCTATCTATCTATCTATCTATCTATCTATCTATCTATCTGTAGGTAAACCCACAAGGAAATAAGCCTGTATTCTTCCCTTATAAGACCCATTATTGAGTACAATGCCCCTTTCAGCATGTACCTCACAAAGCACATGCAGCAGCTGGAGAGACCACAGAGATTCCTTACACAGTAAATCCAGGTCCTCAGATATCTACCCTACACAGATAGGCTAAAAGCCCTATCCCTCTACTCAATCTCCTACAGATTCCTCAGAGGTGACATATGCCTGGCATACAAAGCCATCTCAGACCCTACCCTGATGTAACTGCTGTATATCCACAAGTCAAGCTCCACTGGAGTAACCCACACACATGACCTCAACCTGGACTGTGACATCAACAGAACTTGTTTGTGGGACAGATTTGTGTCCCAGTGAATCCCCCATTTGTGGAACAGACTCCCTCTCCACATAAAGCAGAGCACCTCATTAAACCTTTTTAAGTTCAACCTAGATAACTGGATTGGGAAAAGAAAATACACCCCTGGGATTCCATCTCTGTCCCTGCTGGACAGTGGCATAGGGTACTGACTTGTGGAAACATGGGCTAAATTCTTGGCTAGGCTTGTGAGGGCCTCAGTGGCAATAGCCTAGAAACTTCCTATGATCCTATAATGTTGGGGAACTGATAGGGTCTTAATATGATGGCAGCCAAATCCGATCACAGTTAAGGGTCGTGGTGTCTCTGGCAACATTATGGCCATATCCACCATCTTCTATGGACAAAGCTCCTCTGCTTCTGCAATCCATGATTCCAATGAAGGATGTCACGTGAGGGCAAGATAAGGTTAACAGACTTGAAAAGGGAGAGCAGCCATTTCCAGAGACAGAGTCACTCTTGGTCAATACCATTTCCATTGAACATAAGGAAAATCTCGGGTATCAGTGTGCTGCTGACCAGCCACACCATGGGTAATGACCCCATTCCTGAGCTGTTTCTTTATGACCACAATGCAGTGATTATGCAGGGCTATTATACAGGACAGGCAAAGACCAAAACAGCCATACCTGGGGTCATAGCAGTAAGTATGTGGTCTGCATGCTGGCTTGTGCAAGTGCCTGGGCCAGATGTGCAGCATTATGGAGAGGCAAGATGGGGAATCTGTGTGCTGCAGATACACCTGTGTGGCCACCAGTCATGGTCTCCACTATTTTCATAGCTGGTCCTTTTTCACCTCTGCTGGAGAAGCCTGACACAGAAGGGGAACGCACAGTCTAGGACCCATAGCAGGACCTCTTCCACACCACCGTCAATTGTTGAGGGCACTGTGGAGAGTTGTGGTTGCTAATTTGGATACATCATTCCTACTGAGGCCACCTATAACACAGCACATCTATTTACAATGTTCAAACACTTCATCCTCTGCACATGCTGTGGATTGTGCTTGTAAACATTCCAGTTAGGGGTGCCCTTGCCAACATACATACACCTAGCAGCACTGCCTTCCAACTCCAACTCACAATACAATAGAGACACCACCACCACTGTGACCAGTCTACCTGGCTCCCCACACACACTCTTCCTTGGATGACATAGACTTACAGAGTACTAACCTGCACTCCACCCACGCACACACACTGCCTGTTGTTGGTATTTGAAACTGTGGTCCCCCCACCTGTACATATGATGACAACTGTGTCCTGCTCCCAGTACCTCATACTCTAGGTGGTCAGTATCGGATGCACATTGTGACTAGTCCGTACATGGTGTAGCACAGACTGGGTGTAGGTACAGAATGCATACATTTTACTGTTATCTTTATGCTTATTCTGACCCATAGTTATGAACCAGAAAATAACTCTTAGCCAGTGCAATAGTGTACTGTGCCTGCTTCTGCCTCTCATAGCCTTCCTTGACAGCCAGTGCCTCCACAGGCTCCTCATCAGGCACCTCCTCTACTGATGCCTCCAGGACCTCCTCCTCCTGAATGTGTCTCCATGGTGGATCTGTTTGAAGACGCACATGTGATGTAAGATCTTAGTGCATGTTCCAGGGACATACAGAAATTCAGCAGCAGAGACATCTAGAGAGCAGTCCAAACATGCTCTCAGTGATAATTCAGGTCTGTGACAGGGCAGTATTGTATATATTCTTTACCATGGTTTGTGGGATTTGATTGGTGTCATTATCCATAGATCTAGGGTATATCCAACTTCATCAGTAAGATGGCCCTGGGTAAATCAGCTTGCACAAACCTATTATACAATATACTTATATGAATTTTTACGTACACCTTTTATATATTTAAACCAATTTTAAAGATTTTTGACATACATTTTTAACACGCATTTTATTATTTTAATGTTTGTACAATATACAAATGTATTATTCAGATTCCACGTATATGTATATGTATTTGTATTTGTATTTTTATTTATATTTCACCTTACTTTTAAATTGCCCCTACTAAGTAAGAAAGTATTTCTCTAAAGGGTTTTTTGCTTAATTGAGAGTCAATTAGTTGTTTGTCTTATATAAATGCTCTTAGACCATTTTGTTCTGAAGAAGTCTGCTTAGTCTTGTGGATGAAAAGATAATTGTCAGTTGGTGAGCTTAAATAAAATTCTATTTGTGTTGTTCCTCCAATCAGTGTTGAGTTCCTTCCTAACTGGAGTTGGTGTCTGCTTTTTGCAGGTGGAATTTGGTGTTACCTTTATATTTGTTGGTTTTGTTCTTACTTTCCACTTGCTTGGTTTATCATAGAATGCCCACACTTATATTTGAGAAGGTCTTTGCAGTCTGCTACACAGGAGACAATCACTCACAGATGCCTGTTCACAGACAATATGGAGATGGTTCATACCTGAAGCAGTGATACTATAACTGACGTAGTATGCTCAACACGGGTGCATTGTGTATTAGGTGTAGGTCTATCACATACACTGACATATTGGTTATCACACAGGTGTATAGTACTGGCAACATTAACCAGACATAGCTGCAGTGCATGTTATAAAGGGCCTGTCTTGTCTGTGTATGTTGTAATCTGCCTGTGTGTTGTGCCCACACAGTGCTGCTTGTCTCATCCATGGTGAGTGGGGACCAAATATGCTCCCCCTCTTTGCTGTAGCATAGCATCGAGAAATTACTACAGTATCTTTGAGGCAGATGCCTGGGATACAACTATCATGTCAGCTAATTTTCAGTGAAAGGTCTTTGTAGTTAATATTATCAAACGTGTATACCTTGGTGACCATGGGAATGGTACTTCATGTAACACATGGTCCTGCATAAGAATGAGACATCTTGACCAAATCTACTTGATGCCTTGATCAACATGATACCAGTCCATTTCTGTGTTCAGGAGGTCATGATATGTTAGTCATGGATGGATGACTCTATGTGCACCTCCATGATTACCAGCAGTGAGATCAGCTTTTTGCATATACGCATTTAGTAGTGCAGTAGCTACTCCATACATGTTTCTGCAGTCTCTCTTCCACAACTGCAGGATTTTACAGTGATCAGCAACTCTGGTTTCAGAGCAAAAAAATGTATATATATATATATATATATATATATATATATATATATATATATATATATATATGTGTGTGTGTGTGTGTGTGTGTGAGTGTGTGTGCTTCTGAATCATGTTGCCATATTGCTTACCCTCTTGTTTGTATGCCCTTGCCCTCATTTTGATAATGTAGCTCATTTCCATGCCATTATATTGTCATTTATGTATTATACAGGCTGTAGGATTTTGCAGCCTGACACATTCATGCTCAGTATGTCCCTGAATTGTCTTCACTTAAAACATGCCTGTTCTTCATGCAAATTCAGCTACTGCAATGAACAAAATGTTTCTTTACCTCAAAGTATTGTGAGAATAGTACATTATATACTAGCATCTGCATTACTGGGAATGCAGATCAGTGTATACAGGCAACTGATTGTCATTCATAAATATCTGAATACTACTATTTAATGTTTTGATACAAAGCCAGCTGAGGATTCCTATGGAGCACACAGATTTGCTAAATGGCCATTGGGTAAAAACCACGAAACTTCACTTATGCTCAATTCTTCACCTTCATTTCCTTGTCAGTCTTACTGATTTGAGGCTAGGGAATGTTCATTCCATGTTTGCACTCTTTACCAATCAAGAGTACTCAGACTTTATAATTGGGATGAATGACTACAGAGCTATTATAAGTATCATCAGTGACTACATGGAAGGACTGTTCAACTGCTGCATCTATTATAAGGAAAATGCAGTCTATTTGTTAAGCACTAAACAAAATTAACATACCAGGAACTTGAAAGAAAACAGCAAGCTAACACTGGAGCACCTGAGACAATATTTATAATATTACAAGGCCACTTTTTCTGGGGGCATGGGTTCGATTCCTGCATTTAATTATACAGACTACTACTGTAATGGCATTCTTAACACATGCATACCCAGCAACATATATTGCTTTATGGTGGCAACCATAACAGTTTTATAACATAGCAGTTAACTTATATACACATACTGACAATATATTTTCTTCTGCAGTTCTCTAATCAGCACACAAACATAAATATGATTACCTTACTAACAATGAAACTAACTTTAATATAAAAAGTATTTTCAGTAACAATGACTTTGAATATTACTTCTAGTATGACAGCAAAAGAAATAACATTAATATTGTTACCTTATAAGGGAGATGAGTTTGGACGTAACTTTACTTATGTTTTAATTTCATTCAATGCTATGTTACAACACCTTACTCAGATGTTATTATTCTGCCTTCTATATTACTGTGTTTTAGTTGGTTTTGAAAATTGTACTGTACTTGTTAACTTTGTTGATATTAACTTTGTAATAATAGTATATGGAGCTTTTCTCCCGGGCCTCCATTGAAAACAGGCTCATTCTGGCCCAATGGACTTTCCCGGTTAACAAACTGCAAGTAAATAAAAATAAATAAGGTACCTCTTGGCTGTCAAAGGGCTACAGTTTAGTGACAGTACAGTGTCACACTTCATTGAAAAGGTGTCAGAAGCCATGCATACACCCATAGGTTCATAGGTTGGTACTAGGCTATCGGCCCTAGGGCCTATACAAGCCTAGCCATAACAATTTTCTGGCTATTTCTTCCCACACTATTTACTTCCCTAGACCCCAGTCTAGCAGGGTGACTGACGTGATCCCTGGGTGAATTTCCTATCTCCCATTTAATCATCAATGTTCCTTTTGAAGCGGGCCAAAGAGGTGCTCTGCTTGACATGTATGGGCAGTCTATTCCAGAGTCTGGGGAGTCTCTGGATCAGGAACCAATCTCCCCAGCATGTTTTGCACATTGTGATGACAAGGTTTAGATCCCTGGAACATGGGGCTCTGAGGGATTGAGATTTCTTTAAGTGTAGCATGTCCAACAACTCTGGGTTTGACATGGCCTTGTATGTTAAGCAGAGATCACATCTGAGAAGACAGTCAGCATAGGGCATCTGCTTTAGGCCTGTGTTTCATTTAGTGAGGTATTTCTGCGGCCTTTCCAGTTGTTGCAGATGTCTTGAGAGGTACATATCAAACGGTGAATTGTATTCTATAATTGATCTAATGAGGGATGAGTACAGTGGGACAATGACCTCCTTTTTTCTTGATGAAAAGCCCTTAGTGATGAGGTGTGCCACATTGAAGGATTTCCTGACTGTTGTGGTGATGTGGTTATCGAAGGTGAGACCACTGTCCACCTGTGTCCCTAAGTCTCTTATCACACTTTCAGTGTTTAGTGTACTGCCACCTATGTGGTAATTCACGGGTACATGTTTTTTCCCAAAGGGGATAACTAAACATTTCTTGGCATTGAGCTTGAGCCCATGGCTCTGGCACCAAGCATCTGTTTCTGTAAGGCCCTTTTGTAGAATATCCACATCATTTGGTGATCCAATAATGGCTCCAAGTTTGCAGTCATCTGCAAACTTTGTTAGCCAGAGTCCCTTAGTATTGGCCTGTACTTCAGAGAAGTAGATGCCAAACAAGAGCCGTCCCAGGACTGAACCCTGAGGTACTCCACTTGTCACTTGTCTGGAGCTAGATTTGGAGTTGGCTACATTTACAGTGTGGGCTCTGTCAGTAAGCCAGTTGGCAACACATTGAGTGACGTAGGGATTAATGCCCAGCTTAGTAAGTTTATCTATGATTCTAGAGTGGGGAATGCTGTTGAAGGCCTTGACAAGATCCAGATATGTTGTGTGGACCACCTTATTCTCATCCACAGCTCTGGAGACTGATTCAAAGAAGTCAATCAGATTCAGGAGACAAGATCAGCCCTTCACAAACCCAAACTGGGTGGGGTCCAGTGTTTGAAGGTTGCCAATGTCTTTGTTTGTAAGTTCCATGATAATACATTCCATGGCCTTGCAGATCAGGCTCATCAGACTGATGGGGAGGTAGTTCCTAGGATCCAAGGTGGATCCCCCTTGTGGAGTGGGATAACTATAACTGGGCGCCACTCAGTGGACACAAAGCCTGAGGTGAGGCTATGATTAAACACGACACTTACGTGAGGTGACAGTTCATTTTGTAGTTCATGTAGTACACAGCCCAGGATGTCATCTGGTCCCATGGATGCTGTATTCTTAGTTTTGGAGAGTGCATTTTTTAGCTGTGTGGCCATTATTACCAGAATTTGGCAATCTTTCTGTATTGAGATGGGCCCGGGGTGAGACGGGGGTGAAGGTGGTACTGAATCAATCTGCCAGGATATTTGGCAATATCCTTGGGATCAGTATATTTAATGCCTTTCTGTTGTAGCTCATAGCGGATCTGAGCATTGCCATTTACATTCTTGATATAGCTATGGAATGCCTTGTGGTTGTCTTTGGAATCCTTTGCAATTTTATTTTTGTAACTAGCTTTGGAGGATTTTATGAGGGATCTCAGCTTCTTACTGTGGCTGGAAAGGGAGTTTTTGCATCCTGGGATTTTCCTCTTTTCTGTAACAGTTTCTTCCTTTTGTTGTAAAGTCTGTTTATGGCAGGGGGCCACCAGATTGGCTTCTTTTTTTTTTTGGAGGAGAGCATTTTGGTTCTATTTGGGATGGCACAATTCATGCATGAGTGGATATGCTCGTACAGTGCCTTAGTGTAGGATTTAGTAGTCAGACTTTCAGTTCCCGTCTGCATGGGTATCATGAAGTTTGTCACTTCTGACTTGAGTAGCATGAAGTTGGCTTTGGATAATTTTTTTATGGAGGTTTCCTTACTGGGGGGGTGGGGAAGGGATGTGAATGTCAAGGGTGATTAGCTTATGGTCAGACATGACCAACGAGTGGGAACTACCACGTCCTTTCCCCATAGCAGATTCTCACCAGAAAGGCAGGGACCGCTCCATGAGCAGGGGCCGGCAGAAGCGGAAGGCTGCCAACAACGATCTAAAGGAACCCACAATCAAGAAAATGTGGGAAAGGCTAACTTAGTCTTTAATCTTTCTAATAGACCCCTTGATGAGGTTGACTTAATGGTACTTAATAAAGGTTTATCTTTTATTCCTTCTACAGGCAGTTGTATTTCAGAGTCTATTTTTGACCTGAAACTTTTTGCTAGAAATTTACAGTTGAAGGTTATGTTTGATAATCATGGGGTAACTAGTAAGGATTCCTGCTTCAGGAAACCTAGTCTTTTTATACCTAATTTACATCCGACCATAGAAGTTTTTAGTAAAGCTGTAGAGAAGGAGTTGTATTCTCTACATATTAACAGAGATAGACCCCTGAGAAGTAATTTAAATTCCAGACAAAGGAAAGCTTTGAATGGTTTGATACATGATAAAAATATTTCTATCAGGCCAGCTGATAAGGGGGGCCCGATAGTAATTTTTAATAGAATAGATTATGAGAGAAGAATGTTTGAGATGCTGAATGACAGGAAATATTATAAAATCATTACATATGAAGAAGTTGTCAGTATTATATTTAGTGTTTA
Organism: Protopterus annectens; assembly: GCF_019279795.1. Lineage (NCBI taxonomy): Eukaryota > Metazoa > Chordata > Ceratodontiformes > Protopteridae > Protopterus > Protopterus annectens. The sequence goes on from NC_056733.1 coordinate 495,597,099, forward strand.
TGACAATCTTGATGACATGTATAAGTTAGGTCTTACGGACCATCAGTTATTTAATTTCTTGCTTTTAGATGAACCAACCACTCCTATTATCAGGGGCCTACCCAAGATCGACAAGGATGAATCCAATCCACCCATGAGACCTATTGTTTCAGGGCGGGGTTGGGTTACTGAAAATATCTCATGTTATATAGAAAAAATTTTAAAACCTTACTTAAAAAAGCACAGTGTCATCTTGAAAGACTCTAAAGAGTTTCTTTTAGACTTCTATCAGATTATTAGTTCAATTGATAATGCCTTGGATTTGATTTTGGTTACAATGGATGTAAAATCCTTATTTACGAATATTCCCAATGAGGCAGGTTTAAGGTTTTTATATAATTATTTATCTGGACATTCAGATCTGTACCCTACCAGATTAGATTTTATTTGCACTTTATTGGAAATGGTACTAGAGAGTAATGTCTTTATGTTTAATGACATTTTTTTCTTACAAAAGAATGGCGTGGCTATGGGCACTCCATGTGCCAATAGCTATGCCAATCTGGTAATGGCATCTTGGGAGGAGGACATGTTGTTCTCTTTGGACAGCTATAAAGAGCATGTGATCTTCTACAAACCTTTTGTGGATGATCTTTTTTTCTTATGGCATGGCAATGTCCAGGAACTGTAAAATTTCCACCAGGAGATGAATGGACTAACTAATTTTTTGGATTTCACTCTGACTTACTCTACTAGTAACATTTCTTTTTTAGATGTCAACATTTGGCGCCTGCCGAATGGCGACTTTAATACAGGGGTTCATCATAAAGGTTGTTATAGGAATAGCTTGTTGAGCAGAGATAGCATGCATCCCCCCTCATGTTTTTAGGAACATCTTGAAAGGGCAAGGAATGAGAATGTCGAGGTTGAACTCATGTCCCAGGCTTTTTGAACAAGAACTGACAAACTTGGGAGACATGCTTAATGAAAGGAAGTATTGTTATAGGGAGATTAGTGAAGCATTTAATGAAGTGAAGGAACTCAGACTTGGCCGAGCTACCCCTATATTTTCAGATACTGGTATTAATGAATACAGGGTTAGAGCTAATGAGTCTGTACCTGTCAACACTGAAATAGTTAGGTACGCCCTACATTATACGCAAGACATTCGCTCTATAAAACATTCTGTTTCTAAGCATTGGGATATTCTTAGACTGGATGATACAGTCTCCAAATATATAGGTGAATATCCTAGTTTTGCATATATAACCAAAAAGAATCTACATAGGCTATTATGTTGCTCTGAAAACACAAATGGGGAAGTCTCAACTGATTATATTGGCACTGTACCTTGTAATAATTGTAATTTTTGTAGATTTATTTCCAGTGATTCTAGTTTTATACACCCTATCACAGGGGAATTTTTTAACATCAGGGTTAATGCACATTGTGCAACCAGACATTTAGTTTACTTAGCCAGGTGTTCCATCTGCACTTCTTTTTATGTTGGAAAAACAGATAGAATGTTTAAGGAGCGTATACGAGAACACCTCTATCAGATTCGCATTCAATCCAAGGTCAACCCTCTATCCAAACATATTCTGAGTACAGATGTTAATCATTGTTTTACTTTTTCAGCCTTACAAGTAATAGAATCTAACCCTAGAGGAGGTGACATCAGGAACCTAACTGAGTCTGTGGAGGCTCAGTGGATTATAAAGACCAAGGCACATATTCATCCTGGTCTAAATGATAGGGTTCCGCTAAAACCAGTGTTACAAAAGAGGAGAAATAGGCTGAAATGATATGTTTATATGTTTTGTATCTATGCATTTTTCTTGTATTTTTTTGTATGCATTTTTCTTCTATTTAAGTTGTATATGTGTTTTTTGTTTATTAATTAGTTCTTTTCAGCTATAGTTTTGGACTATGCCTTTAGTTAATTATGTATGTAGCTGTTGAGTTTGCTGGCCCTGATGAACTCTTTATATTGTATAGTGAGTGTATATCTTTTAGAACTTTTAATTGATTGATTGTTTAATTAGTTGCATTATTAATGAATGAGCATGTGTATAAAAGCTGCTGTTTTGTAGGGCCTTTGTTTGGTCTGACAAAGCTGTATGCGAAAGCGCTAACCGATTTAGGATCCAAATAAACCTGTTTTTATATATCATTGCCTTTTTCTTGTGGGACATTAACAACGTGCTTGGTCTGAATAGACTTGGACTGCATTATGGATTGTTTGGCTTTTCCAGAGTGAGACCACATACTTTCTTTGTTTGGAGCTTTTACCAGTAACTTGTTTTATTTTTGCATGCACACATATCTGTTGACCTCACAAGACCCAAATGTAGTGAAAGTTCTGAAACATGAGGAGAATAAATCTAACATGACTTCCCTGCCTAGTCTAGAAGAAGCTTATCGGTGTCAAGCAGGAATGGAAATCAAACCAGAGGTAAATATAAATCAGGCAGTAACTGAATGTGCCAAAAAACAAAAGAAAAAAATATAAGGTGAAGGACCAGATGAGAAGGCAAGAAATGTGGAAAATGCATAAATATAGTTGCAAGTACAGAAAACTTCTGGAAGAACCTCATGTTGTTCAGGACTGAATGCAGTAATGGTTAAGGAGAGGCAAATTCAAACCAAGAGATGAAAGGTTAATATTGGCGGCCCAAGATAGTCAGCTATGTACATGCTGGTTTACAAAGTCCATTGAATATGTGGGAGAAACAGACACATTTAGGTTTTGTAAAACAGAATTGGACCCAGCTGCACACCTCCTTGCTGGTTGTGACTTACTAATGGCAGAAGGGCTGTACACTGAAAGGCATAATAATGTGGCAAGACTATCGCACTGGGGATTGTGCAAACATTATGGTACTGAAGTGGCTGAAAAACACTGGAAACATGAGCCAGAAAGCATCATAGAAAATGACACTGAAAAAAGAGAACCACCAAATAGGTTAAGTACCACCTCACAACGTCAAAAAAACAGTCCAAATGTAAAGAAAGTATGGTACTCCACGACGATCGAAGCTGTCCCACCGAGTAAAATTCAAAAATCCTTTATTGGAAAACAAGTAAGCGCTTTCATGTTTGCATCAACGCTTCATCAGACTTTCAAACTACCTTATACAGAGCTCCAAATAATTAAAACCCTTTTTCAAAGATCGCCCCCTCAAGCACTGATATGTAGTTATATATTGTATTACAAGTTGGTTATAGCTAACTGTCTTCATAAGAAAATATGTGTCCTAGACTTTTGCTCATGTTTAATATTTAATATTTATTATTTATTATTTATATGTCTATGTTGTGCTCTAGACGTTTATTTAATTTTCGTAGTTAAGTAATATTAGTGACGTGTGCATACAGGTGAGGGCACATTAAGAGTGTTGCAATTATATTTATTCAATTAGGATTTTATTGGTTGTTTTAAACAAATGATAGTATTTATTTGGAGCTCTGTATAAGGTAGTTTGAAAGTCTGATGAAGCGTTGATGCAAACATGAAAGTGCTTACTTGTTTTCCAATAAAAGATTTTTGAATTTTACACTTTGGGTCAGCTTCGATTGTCATGGAGTACCATACTTTATTTTCATTTGGACTATCATAGAAAATGATGTTACATTACATGGAATTACCCATTACCAACAGTTGAAATGACAGATGCTAGAAAGCCAGATATAGTGGTCGACGAAAAGAAGACAAAAGTAGCATTGATCATTGAAATTGCCATACGGAGTGACTGTAGTGTCTTGGGTACTGAGAGACACAAAGTCATAGAATATCAGGATTTTCAGGCAGAAATGAGAGCAGTGTTGAAGAAAGATACCCAGACAGTTCCAATAGTAGTAGGAGCAACACATTTTATAAAAATAATCTACAATCCTATTTAGATATGTTACCAATACATGCAAAAACGTACGAATTGCAGAAGGAGTCATTACTGGGCACACTGCATGTGCTACAAAGAGCAGTTCTGGCTGACATGAAAGACTGAAACAATACTAATTTCAGGAACTCTAATCGTACTTTGAATTAAGAATGGGGTCCATTCCAGTCATGGTATTAGAACCGAAAAGACTCGGAGAAATTAAAAAGCAAGCTAACATAAGGGATAAAGTTCGACCATAAGAACACAGAGTAGTGAGGGAAAGGAAGGGGAGAAATCGAATACCATCATGGAAGTATAGAATAGAGAAAACTATAAAGCAATTAAGACAAGAAGTATCACTGTTAGATGAGTATAGATGAGGGAACAGATCAACAAAAATACTTAGAAAAATAGACGTGATAAAAGCAATGAGTAGTATCAGAACAAACCAGGATCTGTCATGCACTATCACAAATAACAAACTAAAAATCTCAGCACAGGTAGAAAAACTTAAAAGGTATGCAGATAAATATAAAGGAAAAATAGAAAATAAGCAATTTATTAATGATGCAAAAAAAGTTTTATAGAGAATTGGCAAGGAAATGAAAGACCCCAAAAAAAGTAGAAATAGATATTTTCTGGAGACATATTTATGAAGATCTTGTGGAACATAACAAAGATGCTAAATGGATACAAGAAGTAAAAGAAAAAAATAGAAGTTTAAAGGTACAGGATATGAAATGGGATGAAGTAACAGATAGAGAGACTGAAACAAAGTTAAGAAAAGCCTCTAATTGGAAAACTGCAGGCCCAGATGCAGTATCTAACTTCTGGTTAAAAGTATTAACATCTTTGCATGAAGATTTAGACATGAGTAAGAACTATTTATATGCACATCCCAAACACACACCGACCTGCTTAACAACAGGAAAAACAATACTCCTACTTAAGAAGAACCTGCAAGCTACCCTAAAAATTATAGACCAATACCTTTTCTTCCAATGTCATATAAACTATATACTGGAACTGATGCTGACAGAGTTTATAGTCATTTAGAAGAAAACTCAATTATGACAATAGAACAAAAGGTCAGCCATAGAAAGTCATATGGAACAAAGGATAATTTGCTGTTAAATAAAGTCATAGTGGAGAACTGTAAAAAGAAAAGAATCTAAGTATGGCATGGACTGACTACAGAAAAGCATTTGATAGCACCCCACATTCATGGATAAAAGAGTGCTTAAAAATGTATAAGATACACCCTACACTGATATACTACAGGTGACCATGAGACAGTGGCAGACCACTTTGCAATTAAGCCATGATAAAGGACAAATTATTATCCCAGGGATAAGAATTCAAAGGGGAATATTCCAGTGTGACTCTTTGTTACTACTGCTATTCTGTCCTGCCCTTAACCCATTAAGCTGACTATTTAACAACTTAGGCCTTGGCTATAATTTGGCTCCTAGAAAACAACAAAGTGTAAAGACTTCTCAACTTCTCTTTGTTGATGATTTAAAACTGCATAGCTCATCAGATGAGGAACTGAAAGCACAACTGCAAGTTGTCAAAACTTTTTCAGATTATATAAGAATGTCATTTGGTCTCGATAAATGTCCAAAAGCAACCTTTAAAGCAGGAAAACTGCATCACCAAAAAAACATCAGTTTGAGACAAGAATGTGATATAAAAGAACTTGAGCAAGAGGAAGTGTATAAATATTTGGGAATTGATGATGGATCAACAATAAAACATGAACAAATGCAAATAAAATTTAGTAAGCAATACTTTAGAAGACTTAAATTAATCCTAAAAACAGTGTTAACCTCTAGGAACAAAATTCAAGCTATAAAACAATTTGATCTTCCTGTCCAAACTTACAGTTTTGGAGTGATTGACTGACCCCTAAATTTGTTGAATAGATTAGACAGAAAAACAAGAAGGATGCTACATGCTCACCAAATGCTTTATAAAAATCACTACAAAGCAAGATTACATATTCCCCATTCTGAAGGAGGGATGGGCTTCCTTGAAACTGATTACATGTACAGATCTCAATCATGACACTGCACACATATCTGCTGAGCTCACAAGACCCAAATGTAGGGAAAGGTTTGAAACATGATGAGAATAAATCTAAGATGACTTCCCTGTGTAGTCTAGCAGATCAGAGTCAATCAGGAATGGAAAGCAAACCAGAAGTAGATACAAATCAGACAGCAACCGAATGTGCAAAAAAACAAAAGACAGAATATAAGGTGAAGGATCAGCTGAGAAGGCAGGAAATGTGGAAAATGCATAGCTATAGTTGCAATTATAGAAAACTTCTGGAAGAACCTCATGTTGATCAGGATCGAATGCAGGAATGGTTAAGGAGAGGTGAATTCAAACCAAAAGATGAAAGGGCAACATTGGCGGCCCAAGATAGTGGGCTATGCACACATTGGTTTACAAAGTCCATTGAACATGTGGGGGAAACAGACAAATGTATGTTTTGTAAAACAGAATTGGAACCAGTTGCACACCTATTGCTGGCTGTGACATACTAATGGCAGAAGGGCTGTATACTGAAATGCATAATAATGTGTCAAGACTGTTGCACTGGAGACTGTGCAAACATTATGGTATTGAAGTGGTTGAAAGACACTGGAAACATGAGCCAGAAAGTATCATAGAAAATGATGAAGTCTGCATCACATGGGATCACCCATTACCAACAGTTAAAAAGATAGATGCTAGGAAAACTGGATATAGTGGCCCATGAAAAGAAGACAAGAGTAGCATTGGTCTTTGAAATCATGATACCCAGTGACTACAGTGTGTTGGATACAGAGAGACACAAAGTCATAAAATATCAGGCTTTGCAAGCAGAATTGAGAGCAATGTGGAAGAAAGATGGCATTTAGAAACCCAAAAATCTTGGAAAAATTAAAAAGCACCTACCACGATTACTTGATAAACCCACATTTTTAATATTGAGCTAAAGGTCTTGAGAAAAATGAAAATAGCACCGTTTACTGCAAACATTACCAATGTCTGTATGTATTTGATAGCAGTGGGCTTGCAATCACACAATACAAAACGTGCTACATTAAAATGTAGGCCCTTACAGATTTTATTTTATATTAAAGCAATGGTATGAGCCATTTCATTCTATACAATGAAGACATGTAAACTATATGACTGTCTGCATAACTTCACCCAGTTAAGAATGATTCATCCAGTAATCAAATGGTACCTCTTTATAAATCAACTAGATTTAATAATATGGCATGCACTTTTCTAATTTACATCAAGCAATCTTTTACTAATTCTTCAATTTTTAATTCCCATTCTGAAATGTTGAGATTCTCCAGAGTCAGTGCACCCTTCCCTCCATCTCTTAGGTGTTTGCAGTGTGAAATAGCCACCTTTTTTATTAATCATTTCCTACTAAGAAATGTGTTTCCTGCAGCTGTGCATGCTGACACCATCACATCATCTCCAATAATGCATGGGGGATTTCTTGACTGCAGAGATTTCTCCTTAAGCTTAGTAGCAACTTCATGTTACTCAACATCGTTCATATAAGGTACACGAAGATGTTGATCTAACTAGTTGTTCTTTGCAATAAATGGTTCTGTAGCATCTCTGTTCTTACATCTACATCTTAGTTTAATCCTACATGCCCGGTAATTTCTTTTATTGGAAAACTTTTCAAGATTAGACACATTATCCATCTAATTGAAATACAGGCTTAGCGCCTCCTAATTCTGTTGAGGTATACTTCCAGGAGCATGATGGCTGTTTGCATTAGCTTCCATAACTCCATACAAATGTGAACCAGCACAGTGTACTACAGTAATGCAATGTTTTAGTACATACATGACAGTCGAACGAATACATAGACATGCCAGTAATTTGATGTGTATGTCTATGTTCAAAAATATTCTAGCAACATGAAGAATGTTGACTAAGTGCTGCCTTGACATAAAGTTAGGTTCCCAGATGAGCATATGTGTGTGTGTGTGTGTGTGTGTGTGTGTGTGTGTGTGTGTGTGTGTGTGTGTGTGTGTGTGTGTGTGTGTGTCGATGAAACAAGCAGCATCATATAAGCATTATGTATGCATATTTTTAGGTATGGATATGAAGACATTTATCAACGTAACACAAGTTGGCAAAGTTAATAAAATGTCAGTGAAAGTCATCAATACTTTCTCCACTATCAAGTCTGCCATACCAGGGTTTTAAGAAAGAAGATTTTTGGTAACGCTGCATCTCACTGTACCTAAAGTGATCCCTAAACTTTTTTGTTTCTTTTATCAGACAAAACTATTGACTGAATACTGTATCACGTTTACGCTGTTTATTTTTAACCAGTATGGTCTGGCCTCTATAAAATGAATAAGTGTTTGCTCCTTTTTGGTCATCAGCATATCTTCTAAGTATATCCTTCTCCAGATGTCCTGTTTCTGTTTTTGTCAACTTAATTTGCTTTCCTTGGGTCTAGTAACAGTGCAAGGTTGAATAATAGCTCAGATGTCATAGAAGTAAAAGTAGGATACACAGAAGTTCTGTATGTTCTTGCATACTGTTTACATGTTGCTTCCACTGCATGCTTTTAGACTTGGAATCTTTATTACTGTACCTAGAACTGGCATGTGACCAAACTTGGGAATATGTTAAAACTCAAAATTCTTTAAAATAATGGTCATTGCAGAGTGGGTATTATGAGTTCTTTGGTCTGTAGTATTCCAAATGTTAAAAATATTTTCACAAGGTCTAGTATAACTTTACATAAGGATTTATTTGAACAGTAGAAAGCCTACTGTACTCACTCATCAAAGCTAATAAATATTCTTTGCTGCATATTGGTCCATGCAATTCAATGCTCATATTAATTCACACAGTATGCTCACAAGCTTAGATATGTAGACTTCAATAGCCCTATTATGCTGTGTTTGTGCTATACATACTGACTTAGCGCATCTATATTATCTTATCGAAGTTTCAGAATATTGAATCTGATATGGTCAACACCATATCATCGAATTCTGAAACATTGAAAGACAACAAAAAATGCCTAAAAACAAAAATAAATAAAAACTTACCTTTGCAAGCGGGGGGGGGGGGCAAGCCCCCCTGAACCCCCCTACTTAAATATACTAACTCCGAGACTGCACTACATTGAACTAAATGGAAATCTCCCATTATGGAGATTTCCGTTTAAACATTCAACGTTTTTTGCTTTCGCTAATCTGGTGCCGACAATATCAGCTTCGATATTGTCGGTCTTTGACAAAGTGAAGTAGACCCGACTTAGCTGTGGTTTAACATGTTTGATAAACTGTTTTACATGCAAAATGCTGTTGCCCTATATTGTTTACTTTATAACCACTGTGAAACAACATTTTAGTAGCTTAGTGTTATAGAGACATATGCATATACTGTATTGACAAACATATGCATCTGTGATTTTATTCTCTGTTCCTTTGTAGACCATTATATGTTTGCATTGTATTGCCAGACTTCTTCAGCTTATTGTAATCTTCCTCTGATATTTTGTGTACTGAGGATCTTGTACCAATCAAAATCTTACTATTTTGTTTTTATATCTTTATTGTGATATTTGATTTCTTTTCATATTTCCCTCATTTAAGATGTACATGGTAAATTATAATTTTGTTTTGCTTCAGCTTAAACAATCAATAGCAAAGTGATTACATTTTTTGTATTTTGTACACACCTTATTCAGAAATAAATGTTGTCTTTTATGAGATTACTATCCACCAACTGATTGGTGTTTTATACGTTTTTGTCGTGCATGGCATTTATAAGTTTCTCTTATATGTGCTCCTATAATCTCACTTTGTTATGTGCATCACCTATCTTGCCTTTGCTTCTGTTTTATTAATTTTCTTTTATCTATAACTCTCAGATATTTCTGACTTAATTGCTAATAACATCCTTGCAAAGCCCAGTAGTTTTACAACATTTCTGGATCTACTGGGGTATTATTCTCTTCCTTTCTATGTTGCATTTGCTTTGATTTCTTCATTTACATCAGCCAGTTCACTTTTTACTTGCTCCAGTCAACATGGGCCATGACATTTGTGTAGACTTGTCCTATTTTCCTGGTGCTCTTGAATCTGTATGTTTTTGGTCATTATGAATCCTGTGTCATCAGGTCCTATATGTGATTATATATATATATATATATATATATATATATATATATATATATATATATATATATATATCATTATATTATCTAGTATTTGTCCTGTAATGTCTAAGATTAAAGTCTCTAATCTTCCATCTATACAAATACTTAAAGCTATTGCATGCCTTTGAGGCATGGTTACCTGCTTGTTGCAGTGTGAACATGTAAATATATGTTATGTATGTCTATATTAAATGTTATCAGCCTTAAAATTTGTACAGGCATTTTCTTAATATACATGTGCTGTGTCTTTAAGTTCTTCATTTTTCTGTATTTGAGTTCTGTGCCTTTTTACATTTGTCATCCATTTTTAATTACAGTGTTTTAGGAATGTATTTTTAAATGTCAGTAGGGTTAGTAGGTATCTCTTTCTTAAAGTCTTCTTTTGTGTTTGTCTTCATTCAGAAGCAATAAGAATTTACTTCTGACCTTAACATTAAATTTACTTTAAAATTCTTATTACTGATGAATGAAACTTGAATTTCCCATGATCAGTGTTCATTATGCCATGCATTGAGATTTGTAAGGAGGAGAGTCATTGTTTTTTATTATATTCAAAATGGGTAGAGGTGCTATCATTAGCGTTATCACATGACTTAGCCTGCCTTTTTTGAAGACACATAATGGAAAAGCAATTTGGCCATTACATATTTATATTACATGAGTTCTGTTTCATAGCAAGCAAATCAAATGCAATCAGCTCAAAATCTTCCTTGACAGTGTGTGTGCACTATTTGACTGCAACATAATCTTTTTATTTAAAACCAACCACAGAAGACTGCAGACCATTAGAACTGTTACAAATAAAAAATTGTGGTCAAGAAATAATGCTACCAGAGGACCTATTAAAGTATTTAGATCTATTTACAGAAGTAGTTATATATTTTTGCAAAATCTGTATATTACATCTTTTAGAAGACGTATTATATTACCTTTTGTTTTCCAGGATGGTATCTCCTCAGACTACACAGACCCACAGCCTAAACCGACTTGCATATGTTGATATGTCTCCTGAAATCTACAAAGATATCTCATCACCGTGTAGATATTTACTGCAAATAGACAAGACATTCTTTAGTACCTATCTTTTATAAGATGCAATGGGGTTAGTACGGAAAACATGTATGAGGTGCAAACTATTACTGTTTATACTGTGATCAACCAATACAAAAGGGTTGCAGCATTAAGAGATGAATATTTACAGAAAGTTATTGATTGTATTTCTTCAGAAACTAGTTTAGTGGGATTTAACCAATTAATGCAAGGATAGCAATGGCTGATAAATACTGAAGGTAAAAATAAATTCTTTTTTGTGGTAAAGTGATGCAATTCTTGGGAATGGACAGAACTTTGAATGATGAGACTGAATCAAGATTTACATAAATTGCATTTTATCAGAAAAAGACAAAGTGTGAGAAGTACTGGTGTATAAATGGTATATAATGAAGGATTCATTAAACAACGTGTTTTGGAGCTGCTGGTCATGCTTCTTTACATTATTATCTTTGGTATGTGTTTTATATATAAATAGGGGTCTATGTTTATCTTTACAAGATCTCCAGAGCAATGTCTATTGCAATAAAGAGTGGTATTTGGTGAAAGAATTTAAAATATGAAGGAGTATGTAATGATGTCTGACCAGTGACAAGTGGAGTACCACAGGGTTCAGTCCTAGGTCCTCTCCTGTTTGGTATCTACTTCTCTGAAGTACAGGCAAACACAGAAGGTCTTTGGCTAATGAAGTTCGCAGATGACTGCAAACTAGGAGCCATAATCAAAACTCCAAAAGATGTGTACATCCTACAAAAGGGCCTCGCTGAGACAGATGCCTGGTGTCAAAGCCATGGCCTCAAGCTCAATGCCAAAAAGTGCATTGTTATCCCTTTTGGTAAAAACTCAGTACTCATGAACTACCACATAGGTGGTAGTCTACTTAGCACTCAAGTGTGATAAGAGACCTTGGGACACAGGTGGACAGTAGTCTCTCCTTTGATAACCACATCGCCACAGTAGTCAGGAAATCCTTCTACGTGGCACACCTCATCACAAAAGGTTTCTCATCCAGGAAAAAAGAAGTCATTGTTCCCCTCTACTCATCACTCATTAGACCCATTATAGACTACAATGCCCCTTTTGGTATGTACCTCACAAGACATCTACAACAACTGGAAAGGCCACAGAAATACCTCACAAAGAGGATTACCGGCCTCAAAGAGATGCCCTATGCAGACCGTCTCAAAAAACTGCAGCTTTACTCCGTTGCATATCACCTACTCAGAGGCGATCTCTGCCTAACACACAAAGCTATATCAAACCCAGAGCTTTTAGACATGCTCCACTTAAAGAAATCCCAATCCCTACAAGGTACACGCTCTAGGTACCTAAACCTTGTCTCCACAATAAACAGAACATGCTGGAGGGATAGATTCTTGTCACGGGGACTTCCCATACTCTGGAACAAACTACCTATCTATATCAAACAAAGCTCCTCATTAGCACTCTTCAAGAAAAATCTTGATGATTGGATGGGAGATAGGAAATTCACCCTGGGGATCACTTCTGTGGCTCTGTTCAACAGTGGTACAGGAAAATAATTTTCTTGGTTGGCGAAAGCCAGGGTACCTTTGGCTAGGCTTATATAGGTCCTAGGGCCAATAGCCTAGTACCTACCTATGAACTTATGAACCTATAGGATGGTAAAAGGCTAAGTTAAAAAATGTAAATATATTGCAATAAACTCCCAAAGGCATTATGCTAAATATATTAGGGTATGAATAAGCATTGCTACAGTACAGATTCTATTATGGTGGTGAACATTTGACTTAGTAATGACCATTGAAATGAAAATGATTGGATTGCCTTAAAAAGGCACTAAGCAGATACTAATTGTACAAGCACATGACCATCCAAATATTTGATATGCAATAATTTTTAAGGGCTTTTCCAGAATTACAATATGACATCCAAAGACAGTACTTGACTTTTCCAGGGTATGTTCTTCATTCACTGGTGTCTAGAAGTTTTTAAACACTGACTTCTGTTCATTCATTTCCCATGTATCTGCATAAAGCTATTCAGGGTCAAGTAGAGCCTGTCGCTATAGGATAATCAGGATGTACAAGGATGAGAAAATAATCTTGGAAAGAATACCAGCCTGTCACCAATTCACATATGATGAACATAGGAATAAAAAGGGCACTGGATTACCTAATGGAAACATGCATGGGGACATGCGGACTTCATTTATAAAGTACCAGCTAAGAGCAAAACTGAAGAACTAGCCACAGTGAGACTGCACTGCTAACGCATAATAAAGCAAACTGGAATTCTTCAGATGAACTAAAGAGTAGAAACAAGGAGCTATGGTTATTCACAGGACTATTATAGGATTAGAAATCAGAACCATAAAAGAAGGTTATGCAATGGATAAAGGGTCACTGTTCAAAATACCAAAAAAAAAAAAAAAAACATTAATAAAATCCATAATTCTTGTTGGGTCAGAATACATTTTTAGGAGATGACTCACCTAAGACTAGCATATTGTCAAACAGGAAGTCCAACAGATTCTCAAAGGAAATCCCTCTATAATGTCTATATCCTTAGAGATAATAAATTAGAGACATTTTGTCTAGTCGAGATTTGATATCAACAAAACAGTTGATGTAAATAGACTCTCTACATATTAAAAAAAAAAGGTAGGATGGTCTGTGCAGTTATAGTTAGGTTCCACATATTATATGGTTTGTATCAGAAGCATTAAGCGTAAGCACGAATATGAATACTATTTAGGTCAGCAAGGCATGGACTGGAAAAGTCACGTACTTCAATCAGTTTATGTATATTTATCAGCACTATGTCATTGAGTGGAATCATTTTAAGTTGTCCACTAATAATGCAGGGTTATACTCCTCTTTTACTTTTCTGAATATTCTTTATCCTATCAAAAGTATAAGCACCTGTTGGTACTCAGGGAATTAGCCAGCTTTCAAAAAAAAAAAAAAAAAGACAGTACAAGTGCAACATGAAAACCTGGTTTTCATCTTACTTACACTGTTAACCAGATTGGATGTGTATCTAAATAAGGAAGAGGCCACAGAGCACAGTGAACAGGATGAGATGTCAGGGATCATTTATGGTGAACATTGGTAAAAAACAATAATTATAGCAGCACCAAAAAGAAGCAACATATCTTTGATAGTTTTTTGCTAGAAAAGCAGACAACTAAATGCAACTCTCTAAAACTGTGAATATTAAGAACTATGGATACAGCAGTAATAAAGAATTGCAAAAGCAGGCACTTTATTTGCGAGAGTAAAAGATAACTGACTAATCATGGATTATGAAGTTCAGTCAATGCCAATTTGCAAGGATAACAATCATGTGGAAAGAGAAAACATAATACCCCAAATAAAGGATGATATAAGAAGACATGTTGTGATAAAACTAGGTTGTGCATACATTTCAGGTTCCTATACAACTAGGTCTAGGCCTAAAGTCAGACAGAAGGGGAGGGAGAAGGACACACAAACAGCTCAGCAAGTTGAACAGATAAACAAATAGTCTAGCTTGACAGCTTGTAGACAAGGGGAATAAGCAATGCAGTGTAAAGGAGTAAGAGGTCTATAATAAATCATAGATCATAGAGATCACAGAAGTGCAAACTGTAATAAAGATATATGGGGATAACTGGAGTATAATAAAAAAGTGATGGGACAGGCTATAAAAGAGATGGTGAAAATAAATGATGCTTAAGACCATAAATTATTTACGGTAAGTAAAAATATCAACAATGTAGAAACTCAGTCATTCAATCTATGATGCATATTTAATTTTTTCAAAGTCAGCAGAAAAGGGTATAAACCTGCAATCATAATAGCTAACACAGAATGTTGAATTAGAAGAGACAGAGCAGATAACCCCGCACACCCAACCACAGTAACCCAGAATAATTTATTTCCTAGGCAGAAGTCAAACTCTGGACTGTCCCTACTATAACCATCAAAAAAACCATCATGAAATTAAAGCTCAGCTCTAACACTGCTTTTTGAATATCTGCAAAGCACCTCAAAATCTCTGCTGACACAGTGGACTATCCCATTAGCATTCTTATAAATAGATCCATTCAGGAATCCTACATCCCTAGCCTCTGGAAAAAAGTAATCATGTTACGCCTTCACAAAGGAGGCTCTTCAATAGAAGTTTCCAACTTTTGATCCACTGCCATTCTATCCCCCATCTCCAAACTAGTAGAAAAATGTGTTCAGAAGCAACTCCTACATTTCCTCCTTAAAAATTAAATCCTTTCCCAAACACAGCCTGGGTACAGACCAGGACAGAACACATCTACTGCTCTACTATCCTTCTTAGACATAGTTAATAAAGCCTGGGACTCAGGGAACATTGCCTCAGCTTTATTCTTGGACCCATCTATAACCTCTGATAACATCTCTCACACAGTCCTCTCTCAACTCACCAACATTGAACTATCACCCCCCTCTCTTAACTGGTTCAAAAGCTACCTTTACAACAGGGAATATGCTGTCAAATGAATGAACTCCATATCCCCTTACATTCATAACCCTACTGGCATCCTCCAAGGCTCAATATTAGGACCCCTTCTATTCAACATTTTCATCAATAACCTCCATCAACCAATCCAGCAGAGGTCACTAGTTCAGTATGCAGATAACACCACCATAGTTTGCACTGCTGACAGCTCAACTCTGTTGCAGCAAATTGCCCAAACTCCATTTACCATTGTAGAGACTTAGTTCAATGACAATCACCTTTCCTTAAACCCTAATAAAACCAAACTCATGATTTCTATTCCCAAGAAAAACACACCCCTTAACAAATCCATTTCAAAATATTCTCTCTTAACTCCACTACAATTGAATTAGTGACCCACACAAAACTGTTAGGGGTAATAATCAGTAGAAACCTCAAATTTGATCTCCATGTTCAGACAACATCAGTAAGACCCACAAAATAATGAGGCTTCTTTATAGCCATAACCTGTTCCTCTCACTCCCCACAAAACAAATACTTGCCTCATCCCTAGTTTATGGTGCATCACTATTAACCTACCTCTAGTACTGCTTGAAAACTAAACTTGAAACACGCTATAACAAGATAGTGAAATTTGCAACAAATAGTCGCCACTCTACCCACCACTGTATTGCCCTAAATAAACTGAATTGGCTCAAATTCCCCCACTACTTAACCTATCTTCAACTAACTACTACACACAAATTAATTAATAAACCTCAAGACTGCCCTGACCTAAAGTCCTTATTCATTCATTATAATCCTAATAGGCTCCTAAGATCTGAAAACCTACACCTCTTACAAATTCATAAACCTAAACTACCTGCCAGTCAGCTATTACACTCTTGGATCATTGCTAAAACATGAAATAGCCTACCAACATGGATTTGTAAACATCAGTGCTTTGCCACCTTCAAAACTGCCCTGCACGCATAGCTCCTCTCCAAATGGACTTGTAACTGTTCAGTACCTCTGCCAGCTATTACCTAATTCCAAGATTCTTCATATCCACTCTTTTTTGTCCATCACACATACTTCTCTAAAAACCTGTGCACACTTCTTCTCAAACAGACTAATTTATCCCTAAACTCCCGTCTCTCTCTTCTTACCTAATACACTAAAACAATGAGTAAAAAGTTGACACAGAAAAAACAAT
Organism: Protopterus annectens; assembly: GCF_019279795.1. Lineage (NCBI taxonomy): Eukaryota > Metazoa > Chordata > Ceratodontiformes > Protopteridae > Protopterus > Protopterus annectens. Next base: position 495,613,867 of record NC_056733.1, read on the forward strand.
TAGTCAAAAACACAAAAAGAAAAATGTAGTAAAGCTAGTTTTCCACTGTGTAATACCTTAAACCACTTGTGTCAGAGGCAACATAAGATATATACAAATTACCCTTTAAGGATATCAGGTGTTTCAGCTAAATGGCAATTCTTAATGTCCATGACTATTTATAGACAGTTTCAGGACAATAAAGCCAAAACCCTCTAGCTGTGGACTTGCATATTTCAGTCTTCTTATGTCATCATCAGTACAGCATAAGTTGAATATCTGACTTTTGGAAAGACAGGGTTGTCGTACCCAACTGATATCCATAAACATGTCTACAAAATACCCCAACTAACAAACTAAAACAATGAGTAAAAGGGCCACACAGAAAAAACAATTGGTTAAAAACAGAAAATGAAAAATATAGCAAAGCTAGAGTTTCCATTATGTGATACCTTAAACCTCTTGTGTTAGAAGCAATATGGGATACATGCAAATTACCCTTTAAAGATATTAGGTATTATCCAAACTTTTCTAGCTATGGGCACGAATGCTTCTACTTTCTTATACCATCATCAGCATAGCATAAGAGGAATATCTGATTTTTGGAAACACAAGGTGGTCATACCCAACTGATATCCATAAGCATTAGGGTGTCTACAAAATATCCCAATTAACAAACTAAAACAATGAGTAAAAAGGTCACACAGAAAAACCAATTGGTTAAAAACACAAAAAGAAAAATCTAGCAAATCTAGAGTTTCCTCTGTGTGATACTTTAAACCTCTTGTGTCAAAGGCAACATGGGATATATGCAAATTACCCATTAAGGATATCAGGTGTTTCAGCTAAATGGCAATTCTGAATGGCCATGACTTTTTCTATGGGGTGCAAAGGGGGTTGGCTTTATTGGCCTGAAATTGTCTATTAATAGACTTAAAAGTAAAAGTAAAAGAAAAAGTCATAGACATTCACAGTTGCAATTTAGCTGAAACACCTGATATCTTTAAAGGATAATTTGCATATATCCCACGTTGCTTCTTACCTAATACAACTAATAGGCTCTCTCCCAACCTCTCTATTATATTTCCTTACCTACTCTAACTGTAATACTGCTATTTTATATAGCAGTACTTCACCATCCTCATCTATTAACCTATTCATCTCTGCTATATTCTATATTTTGCACACCCTTTTCTTCTCCTGTTAACTTGTCTTACCTGTACCTAACTACACCTGTTAATGTATATAGTCAATACGTATGCCTTGTAATACTGTATTTGCTACATGCATTTTCTCTGTATTTGCCTAGTGAATGCACTGGCTTATACTTCTAAGTGTGCCTTGAATTGTATCGTAATTAGACTGGCTTAAACTATTATCTGTGCCTTGTATTGTATTTCTCTGTTCTACTTGTGTTTTTATATTCCATTTTGTTGCATTTTTGCACAATGCATTTTGTCTTACTAACTGTTCTGAATGCTATGTACATTCATACTAACTGCCGTTGTGCAGCTTTTCTTCTTGGACCACCACAGAAAATTAGCTCTTCATGGTCCAGGGGACTTTCTGGTAAACAAATGTCAATAAATAAATAAATAAATAATCTTTTTTCATACTGTCTTATTCATCTCTGCAATGCACCTTGAACTCCGGTGGGACTGTATGAAAGTATTTAAAACTCAAATTAGTATAAACTGATACACAGTCATTCACAGAGGAAACAGGCTTTTGATTTCAAGTTGAAAGGGCCAGTAACATTTTGGTAGACCTTGTGAAAACGTGGCATGTTTTATGTATATGATTCTCATTCCTACAGGGGACTGCTTTACAGAGGAGATATTTCATCTTTATGAACACATTTTGCTGAGTGCTTATTGTCTTTTGGACTGATTCAACAGTAGTAACCAAGCAGGCAGGGACTGTGACAACAAAGTGAAAAGTACAGTTTTAAAGTCATATTTATTTATTCTTTGACTAGTGAATAGTTATTATGGTACAGTTTTATAGAAAAGGAAGCTCTATTCTTCCTCTACCTTTTTTGAGCTGCATTAGAGAAAAATACACAGAAGATGTAGCTGAACAGAGATTATAACAGCAATATCAGACAATTCTGGGTTCCCTTCAGTTGCTCGATCACAGCCTTATTATTAATTTCTTAACTCTTGAGGATGTACAATACAGTTTTAAATGTTACGTTTTTCTACATACTCTAATGATGTATGTGTGGCTCTAATGTTTACCAGTTTGTATAAATTCTGAGATCACAGCAACTCAGAGAAAAACAATGGAGACTTTTAGTGACTGACTTTGTCAGAGCTGAAGACCTTAGAATAAGAAGTGTAAAATAAAGGAAAGCAGATTAATTCTCTGGGACGGCAATTTTGTAATTGTATGACATTCATTTACCTGTGAGTACAAGTGTTTAGGTGATATGTGTATCTTAGTAAATAGTTTTGTGCAACTGCAGTTGAGTTGTTGTTTGGAACAATATGGCATTTTGGATTAATAGTGGAACTGACAGAATAACCAATAATTCAATATCTTTATAAGAAATGAACAAATGCTTTGTGTTCCTTCTATATAAAGTAATCTACTCTCAGCTTACTGCATGTTAGGGGATAAATGTGCATTTTATGTCCAACAGACTTTGCAATAATATCTGACTATATACATTTTGTACATGTTGCAGTAATTGATTCCTTTTTGGAATCATTGTAACTTCAAAATCATTAGTAATTTTGTCTGCATTATGGTAACTTTAATTCTAGCAAAATATAAGTTAGTCATTAAGGTATTTGATTGTCAGCATGCATGTGTTATCTGAGTGATTGCTGTCACACTGTCACCTATATCGCACTTCCATTTTCCTTAGACCTAGAGGTACTGAGAAATGAGAAGCAGGAGGAGTGAAGTCAGTTATGTAGCAAACTTGAAATCAGATGTTGTTAATCTTAATTCATTCCTTACTGATGGGTCTCAGTTCCATCCTCGGAACCATGTCGGCCTTGTAACAAGCTCATGCCAGCCAAAAAACTCTTGAGCTAAGCTTTTACCCACAATGCCCTTCTCCCTGTTACGTCAGATCTCGTTTGCCATGTAGCCGTAAAGCTATGTCAAGACAGCTCTCAGCTAAGTACATAGTCTTTTTGATTATAAAAGTGTTTTCTTGTATTTGTTAACCGTAATTTTCACTCCAAACTTCTTTACTTGATCTATCACTAGTTTTTTTTTCCCACTCTTGAGTATCCCCTACTATTTTTTTTCCTCAATACCTTGCGGTAATCTCTAGTACAATTGTTGGTATGGCCCTTTCCCTTTACCCTCTGTGGTAATCTTCAGTACCATTGCTGGTATTTCTCTCCTTCTCTTCCTTTCTCTTCTCCAAAAAAAAAAAATAAATAAATAAAAAAAAATAAAAACTTTCCACTTTACTTTTTCTGTATCATTTGATTTTTGGGTTTTTTGATACAATGTTTGAGAAAAAAAGAGCATCAGGATTTTAACAGTGCGACAAGTGTAGTCGCAAACTGACTAATACTGATACCCATGCTTCCTGTGTATATTGTTTGGGAGTCCCCCATCTTTCTGTACAACCTCCTTGCTCTATTTGTCTGGGGTTTAGTTCTTGAACGCTGACTGAGAGGAGAAACAAATTCATTTTGAAGGGCCTCCTTAAGGTGCACTTCTCAGAGGCTATCTCTGCATCGGAGGGCTCACCACCTTCCAAGAAAGAGAACAGAGAGCATAAAAAGAGGCCGCATTCAGTTCCATCTTCACCCTCTGGTGATAGCAAGCAGGAACCAAGACCAAAAATATCAAAATTCGCCTCCAGAGTCAAAACCAGTTTCTTTGGCAACATCCTCAGTACCGTCTACAATCACTGTATTGTTGGTGCCTAGATCGGCACTGACTACTACTACTACTATGTTTATGGCACTGAACCTGCCAAAACTACAAATTTTGACATCCACACCAATTACGACACCTGCTACATCCACAGCTCCAAGCTTACCCATAGTGTCTGCATGTTTGGACACCTCTGTCACACAAGTCTCTAAACTCAAGACATTGGTGCCATTAGACCATGCTGTACAGACCTGGTACTCCCCTTTGGTGGATCCTTTTCTTGGTCAGCAATTTAGCCCATTTTTAGAATGGCCAGAGTCACCATCAGGGATATCCACAAGATTGACCAGGAGCTTTTCAGAACTTGAGGTTGTGCGTCTTGTGGACCAGCTGCTGATGGCCAGTGGAATTGCTACACCTTCTAAGACCCCATTCCCCTTTGGACTTGGGAATTTATCTCCACAGACTCCAGCTTACTCTCCTCCTTTGACCTCCTTGCAGGCTTCAAAATATTCGGTACCAACATCCTTCTCAGTCCCATTTCTTCGGTGCCACTAGTGTATCTTACTGTGGCCCTGGAGTCGTCCCATTGGCCTTTGAGTCATTCGGAGCCGGGCCATCCTAATTTTCAGGATTAAATGAAAATAAATTCTCCCACTGCTTAGGTGAAACTGCTGAACAAAAACAGCAAGAACAGCAGACAACAATGACAGAAATATCATCCAGGCTAATGCTGTATACCAAGTGGCTGTAAAAATAGATACATTTTCAGGACTGGACCACAGGCTCCTTGGTACCCGGTACGGCTCTAAGCCTTTCTACAATGCAGTCTGCCAAGGTCCCAGGAGCACTGTTGATACTGAGCCCCCTTGAGGCTCCGTCCTTGGGAGCGGGCTTGTCAGAGTGATGTGTGACCCTGGTTCCAAGGTTGTTCTTCTCAATTCTGGGCTACCATCCCTCTTTGGGTGGGCCAGCTTTCCAAGTGATGGAGAGGGCTCTTGCCTCTGCAGGCAAGCATTCAGCATTGGAACCCCAGATATGTCCTTCCTCTGAGTCACAGCTGACACAAGCCACTGCTTCAGGACATTGAGCACAACAGCCTCAGGATACCCTATTGCATGGTGCCCCTTCCTCAGAGTCCTCTTCAGAAGCTCCCATTGAAGAGGTACTGTGCAAGAAGACATGCAAGAGGAAGCATGTGGACTCACCTGAGGAGTTTTTAACTGGGGACACTGACTATAATGAAGGGGAGGGGTCCCCATGGTGCCCCCTGATGATGTCTCATTTGGAGACATCCTTGAAATACTGAAACAGAGGGGTGACTGGAGGCACACTAACCCCTCCTCCAAGGAGCCCATGTTCCTGCAGGCTTTTCGTGCTCAACCTTCTACTTCCTAGGTGACCCTGCCTGCAGATGAGCTAGTCCAGCTCATCATGCAGCATGCTTGGAAGAGTCCTGACACCACTGAACTGATCCCACAGAGGCTGGACAAAATGTTATCTTTTCCAGAGCAGCACAATCACTGGTCTAAGCATCTTCCAGTAGACACTATGGTGGCGGCGTCAGCCACAAAAAAGGAACTGGCCGAGGAGAGCCAGATTATTCACCCCCTATAAACAGGGAGTGTAGGGTGCTGGACAGGCTAGGGAGAGAGTGTTTGCATCATTGACCTTTGCTGTTAGGTCTTTGAATTATCTGGCACACTTCACCAGTCTTCAGAGAGACTTAGTCACCGAACTCTCTGAAACCTTAGCAGGAGCTGTTTCTGACGAGGTCCGTGATAAAGTCACTTCACAGTTAGCTACCCTGGAATACATATCCAACTCCTCCATGTGTCCGATTTCTCACACCACTGAAGGAGCAGCCAGAGCGGTGGGTTCAGGCATTGTCATGAGATGCCACTCCTGGATGCTCTTTTGTGACTTTGCAGACCCTTTTAAGTCTTCCTTCCTTAATGCTCCAGTTGAGACCTCTTCCCTTTTTGGCCCGAAAGTGAAAGACACATTGGCCAAGTGTGAGAAGGACAGTAAGACTCTGTCTGCCATGGGTGTATATTTTTCCACTCCTCAGCATCCATACTCTAGGAACCAGAGAAGTGGAAAGATGTGGCACAAGAAATTGCAGGGTCCTTTCCATGACACACGTGGTGAGTATAGTCCCCGGGACAGAGGGGGTAACTCATCTGTTAGGGGACTTTACAGGGGTAGAGGGCATCCACATAACCAGGGTTCCAGAGATTCTTTCTCTGGACAACCCTATCAGAGTTCCTAAGCAGTGGCCCGACTGCTTTCTTCTGAAAGCAGTTGGAGGACATTTTTCCTTGCACCTTTCTGCTTGGCTAACAAAAACAACAGATCTGTGGGTGCAACAGATAATAACCAGAGGATACCAAGTCCCATTCAATCTTTACCCAAGGTCACCAAGTCATATTCCCAACGTTCCACCCAGTCAAAGGGAAACAGCAGCACTAGAAATTCAAAAGCTGCTTCAAAAAAGAGTCATCCAGACAGTCCCACCAGACCAGATAGGATCTAGATTCTACTCAAGATTCATTTTAGTGCCAAAGAAGACAGGGGACTGAAGACTAATTTTGGAGTTCAGCATCCTAAACAAAATTTGTCAAGCAAGAAAAATTCCAGATGGTCATGGTTCAGTCTATCCTCTCTTTCCTGGAGAATACCACACTTTTTGGCCATGTAACCTGGACCGGAACACCAAAGGCAGAGGTGTGTCCATATTCATTAAGGATATCTACATCTCCAGGCTAGTTGCTCAGCATAATGCAGCCGAGGTTATCCAAGTGCAACTAACTCTGTGCAAAACTACAATCCAAATTGTAGCTTGCTACAGATCACCCACCATGCCCCAGGATTTCCAATCCTCTTTTCTTGATGTACTGGAAATTATTAGGGTTCAACCAAACACCCGAATAATGGGCGATTTCAACTACCCCACCATTAACTGGGTAAACTACTCATGTACCAACTCCTTCACTCAACACTTTCTGGAATTCATAAACTCCAATGCCCTGGATCAACTTATCCACACCCCCACCAGGGGCAATAACATCCTAGATCTAGTCATTACTAACATGAGTGACTGGTGTTCCACACCTGAAGTCAATGCCTCATTGGTCCGATCCGACCATAAGCTAACTACCCTAGATATTCACATCCTGCCCCCACCTACCATTAAGGAAACCATGGTAAAAAATTTCTCCACAGCCAACTTCATGCTTCTTAAGACAGAAATGGTGAACTTCATGACACCCATGCAGATGGACAATACAGTTACGACTACTGAATCCTACACAATTGCACTTTATAAGCACTTACATGAGTGCATGGATCATGCTATCCCAAACAGAAACAAGATGCTATCCTCCAAAAAAAGGAAGCCAATCTGGTGGTCCCCTGCCATAAACAAACTGTACAACAGAAGGAAGAAACTGTTGCAAAAGAGAGTAAAATCCCATGAGTGGAGGAGCTCCCTGGTCAGCCTCAGTAAGAAGCTGTAATCCCTGATAAAATCCTCCAAAGCCAATTACAAAAACAAAATCACCACTGATTCTAAAGACAACCACAAAGCATTCTATAGCTATGTCAAGAATCTCAATGTCAACACTCAGATCTGCTCTGAGTTACAGCACAATGGCACTAAATATACAGACCCAACTGATATTGCCAACATCCTGGCAGATAGGTTGAGTGCTAACTTTACCCCCCCTCTCACCCCCTAAAGAGCCCGACTCTATACTGGAAGAATGCAAAGTTCCTGTAATCATGGCTGCACAGGTAAAACCACACTCTCCAAAGTCAAGAACACAGCATCCATGGGACTACAGGAACTACAGAATGAACTGGCACCCCACCTAAGTACCATGTTCATTCACAGTCTCACCTCAGGCTTTGTGCTTGCTGAATGGTGCACAGCGATAGTTATCCCACTCCGCAAGGGGGGAGCCACAACAGACCCCAGGAACTACTGCCCCATTAGCCCGACGAGCCTGGTCTGCAAGGCCATGGAACGTATCATCATCGAACTTATAAACAAAGACATTGGTAATCTCCAAACTCTGGACCCCTCCCAGTTCGGGTTTGTAAAAGGCAGATCATGCCTCTTAAACATAATAGACTTCTTTGAAGCAGTCAACAAAGCCGTAGACAAGGGTAAGGTGGTTCACACAGCCTATCTAGATCTTGCCAAGGCTTTCGACACCATCCCCCACTCTGGAATTATAGATAAACTCACTAAACTCGGTATAAATCTGTATGTCACAAGATGGGTTGCCAACTGGCTCACTGACAGAACCCACACTGTGAAAGTAGCAGACTCCAAATCCGACTTCAGACCAGTGACAAGTGGAGTACCACAGGGTTCAGTCCTAGGTCCTCTCCTGTTTGGTATCTACTTCTCTGAAGTACAGGCTAACACAGAAGGTCTTCGGCTAACAAAGTTTGCAGATGACTGCAAACTAGAAGCCATAATCGAAACTCCTAATGATATGGACATCCTACAAAAGGGCCTCACTGAGACAGATGACTGGTGTCAAACCATGGCCTCAAGCTCAATGCCAAAACGTGCATTGTCATCCCCTTTGGTAAAAACTCTGTACCCATGAACTACAACATAGGCAGTAGTATACTTAACACCGAAAGTGTGATAAGAGATCTTGGGACACAGGTAGACAGTAGTCTCTCCTTTGATAATCACATCGCCACAGTAGTCAGGAAATCCTTCTATGTGGCACACCTCATCACAAACGGTTTCTCATCCAGAAAAAAAGAGGTCATTGTTCCCCTCTACTCATCACTCATTAGACCCATTATAGAGTACAATGCCCCTTTTGGTATTTACCTCACAAGACATCTACAGCAACTGGAAAGGCCGCAGAAATACCTCACAAAGAGGATTACCAGCCTCAAAAAGATGCCCTATGCAGACTGTCTCAAAAAACTCCAGCTTTACTCCGTCGCATATCACCTACTCAGAGGGATCTCTGCCTAACATACAAAGCTATGTCAAACCCAGAGCTGTTGGACATGCTCCAGTTAAAGAAATCCCAATCGCTCTGAGCTAGATGCTCTGGGGACCTAAACCTTGTCACCACAATAAACAGAACATGCCGGAGGGATATATTCCTGTCCCAGAGACTCCCCATACTCTGGAATAAACTACCTATCTATATCAAACAAAGCTCCTTATTAGCACTCTTCAAGAAAAATCTTGATGATTGGATGGGAAATAGGAAATTCACTCCGGGGATAACCTCTGTGGCTGTGCTCGACAGTGGCACAGGAAAATAATTTTCTTGTGTGGCAAAAGCCAGGGTACCTTTTTGGCTGGGCTTGTATAGGCCCCAGGGCCAATAGCCTAGTACCTACCTATGAACAATATAAGATGATTGGATGTGCTCAATAGATCTTCTGGATGCATATTATCATATAAAAATGGACAAGCGCTCCAATACATTTCTTTGGTTCCGGCTAGGGGCCAATCACTTTCAATTCTGCGTGCTGCCCTTTGGAATCTTGACAGCCCCCAAAGTATTCACAAAGTGCATGGCAGTGGTAACAGCTCACTTGAGACTACAACATTTCTGGGTGTTTCCGTATCTACATGATTGGCTCCTCACTGCCCCCATCAAGTGTCTACTGGAGATTGCTCTAGACTATACACTTGAACTAGCAGAATCACTCGGCATCTCAATAAACTGGGGAAAGTGCAACCTGATTCCCTCTCAACCCTTAGAATTTATTGGGGTGATTTTCTACACAAATGCTTGCCTAGTTTCTCTCCTGGATCACAGACTACACAGGAAAATATTCTAAATATGGGTGACACTCTGTCAAAATCTAGTCCTAGTCCAATCAGTGCTTCAACTCCTGGGTTCCGTGGCTGTGTCTATATCCATGGTGCCCTTTGCAAGACTACACATGACAAGTCTCCAATGGCTCCTTCTAACTCAGTAGTACCCCTTACAACATCCCTTGTATTTTCAAATACAGATAACTCAGCGATGTAAGCAGGATTTAATGTGCTGGATGAAGCCAGATGAACTGCAGTGGAGTCACCCATTTTACCTGCAGTATCCCAGGGCCACAGTGACTATGGATGCTTCCCTGATACGGTTTAGTAGGGGAAGATGGTCCAAGGCATTTGGTTAGACATAGAGGCCCAGCTGCATATCAATGTCCTAGAACTGAAGGCGGAGCTTTTAGTATTGCAAGCATTTCAAACCATCCTTCTATCAGGGACTATTGCTATTTAATCAGACAGCATGCCAGTAGTCTGGTACATCAACAAACAAGGGGGAACCAAATCCTACCTGTTATGTCGAGAAGTCATGAGAATTTGACAATGGGCGATAGTTTCCAACCACTTTTTAATTACAACGCTTATTCCTAGGAGTTCCAGTGTGATTGCAGGCAAGCTGACCAGGTGCACACTACTGCCTCATGAGTTGTCGCTCAATCCTATCATTGCGATGAAGATCTTCAACCGCTGGGGCCAGCCTTGCTGCAACCTGTTCACCTCTCCAGCAAATCACAAATGCAGCAGCTACCTTCTCCTAATTCCCCCACAGGGAAAGTCCCCAAGGGACTCTCTGATTCATAATTGGCCCTCAGGACTTCTGTATGCCTTCAGTCCCTTTCCCCTGATTCCCCAATTTCTAAAGAAAGCCCTTCATCTGAGAAGCAAAGTAATCCTCATTGCTCTTTACTGGCCATGACAGGTTTGATTTACCTTCCTTTGGTCTTATCTAGTAGATCACCCATGGATTCTGGATCCAGCCACAGAACTGATCTAACACCCACAAAGGTTGTCTCACCCAAACACCTGCAGTCTCAAGCTGACAGCTTGGTTTCTGTACTTCTGATAATCACCAGGCAGAATAATCTTACCTCATTACTCCCCAGTGCTTGATATCCTTCTGGATTGACATAAACCATCCATGAGGAAAATCTATCTCAGCAAGTGGAAAAGGTTCCTTTTTTGGGCCCATCAAAGACTATTAGGCCCTTGCTCAGCAACTGTTAGTGTGGTTTTGGATTATTTATCAGGTCTTCTTCACTCAGGAACAGCAGCCTCAACCATTTGAGTACACATAGCTGCTATCTCAAGCATCCATAATGGGTTTCGAGACGTATCCCTAATTTCCCATCGTCTCTGCAAAACTTTCTTAAAAGGTGTCTTACATATTAGACCACCCTTCAGGGAACCCATCAAACCTTGGAATTTAACACTAGTACTCCAGTCCCTGAAACGTTCACCTTTTGAACTTGCTTCCACTTGTGACCTTAAATTCCTGTCCTGGAAATCTCTATTAATGATAGTTATCACATCAGCCATATGCATTTCAGAGCTCCAGGCTTTGTGTAGTAAATGCCCTAACATGGTATTTCACAAAGACAGAGTATCACTCTGGACCAATCCTTCCTTTCTATCCAAGGTTATCTCAGACTTGACAATTAACCAAGCTATTGACCTTCCAGTCTTTTTCCCCAACTATTCAAACAAAGGAGAGTACTGTTTTCATTTACAGGATGTTCATAGACAGTTACATTTTTACCTGGAGAGAACCAAGTCAGTACGTACATCAGACCAGCTGTTCATGTCCTGTTCAGGCCTGAAATTGGGAAACCATGTCTCAAAAGTAACCTTGTCCAAATGGCTGAGAAACTGTATTTCCTTGACTTACCAACATAATGATATTCCTCTACCAAGTAGAGTCAGAGCACATTCTACCAGATAAGTAACAACTTCTGTGGCTTCTCATGCTAAGGCGTCATTGAATGATATTTGTGCAGCTGCAACTTGGGCTACCCTTATACCTTTATCACTCATTACAAATTGGATTTGTCCTCCAGGGGAAGAGCATCCTTTGGTTCAATGGTACTCAGGAACATCCTTCTATAAAGGCCTCCCAGGACTAAATGTAGCTAGAGACTCTCATAGGTTCATAGGTAGGTACTAGGCTACCGGCCCAAGGGCCTATGCAAGCATAGTCAACAAGGTTCCCTGGCTTATGCCACCTAAGAAAGTTATTTTCCTGTGCCACTGATGAGCAGAGACACAGAAGTGATCCCCGGGGTGTATTTCCTATTTCCCATCCACTCATCAAGATTTTTCTTGAAGAGTGCTAATGAAGAACTTTGCTTGACATAGATGAGTAGCCTGTTCCAGAGTATGGGAAGTCTCTGGGATAGGAATCTATCCCTCCAGCATGTCCTGTTTATTGTGGTGACAAGGTTTAGGTCCCTAGAGCATGTAGCTCGGAGGGATTGGGATTTCTTTAGGTGTAGCATGTCCAACAGCTCTGGGTTTGACATAGCTTTATATGTTAGGCAGAGATCACCTCTGAGTAGGCGACATGCTACGGAGTAAAGATGGAGTTTTTTGAGGCGGTCAGTGTAGGGCATTTGTTTGATTCCAGTAATCCTCTTTGTGAGGTACTTATGTGGCCTTTCCAGCTGCTGCAGATGTCTTGTGAGGTACATTCCAAAAGGGGCATTGTACTCTAATATGGGTCTAATGAGTGATGAGTAGAGGGTAACGATGACCTCTTTTTTCCCGGACGAGAACCCTTTTATGATGAGGTGTGCCACGTAGAAGGACTTCCTGACTACTGTGGCGATGTGACTATCAAAGGAGAGACTACTGTCCACCTGGGTCCCAAGGTCTCTTATCACGCATTTAGTGTTAAGTAGATTGCTGCCTATGTGGTAGTTCATGGGTACAAAGTTTTTACCAAAGGGGATGACACTGCACTTTTTGGCATTGAGCTTGAGGCCATGGCTCTGACACCAAGCATCTGTCTCAGAGAGGCCCTTCTGTAGGATGTTCACATCATTTGGGGACTTGACTATGGCTCCTAGTTTGCAGTCATCTGCGAACTTTGTTAGCCAGAGGCCTTCTATGTTAGCCTGTACTTCAGAGAAGTAGATACCAGACATGAGCAGTCCCAGGATGGAACCCTGTGGTACTCCACTTGTCATTGGTTTGAGGTCAGATTTGGAGTCTGCAACTTTTACAGTGTGCCCATCAGTAAGGAATGAATGAAGATTAACAACATCAGATAAAGAAGTTATGTTCTTACCATAATGTTCCATCTATGTTGTTAATCTTCATTCATTCATTACATCCCACCCTCCTTCCCCATCCAGAGGCTCTTTGGAGATCGAATTGAGTCCTACTCCTGCTATAGGGTTTTCCACTCAGAGACAGCCTCTGCTTTACTTATAATGGGCAAACTCAATCTGAGGTAACAGGGAGAGGAGCATTGTGTGTAAAAGCTTAGCTCGAGAGTTTTTTGGCTGGCACAAGCTTGTTACAAGGCCAACTTGGTTCCAAGGACTGAACCGATACCCATCAGTAATGAATGAATGAAGATCAACAACACAGATGGAATGTTATGGTAAGAACATAACTTCTTTTTTTCACTTCAACACTTGACCTACTCAATATTCCTGCTATGGCTGAAAGCCATACACTGCTCTTGGATTTCATGTCCCCATATGAGTATGAAATCTGGCTTCAGATATTTCTCGATACTGAAATGACACCCAGACCCCATGTGGAGAAATGGGCAAAAGGGGTTGTGCATAAATGAAAGGATGGATATATTGCTGTGAATTGTTTTACTTATACTCTTTAGGTGTGTGAGGTATGGGTTCCACTGTACTCTGTTTTGATGTTTCAGCTTCCACAAGGATCATAGGAATGGATTTAGAATGTTTTAAATCTAAATCTTTCCTCTGCACCTTCTACTTTCCTTGCTTAATCCTTTGCCACCAGGCCTGCTGTCCAGTCCCAGTTATCGGATGAATAGGTGGATATTTTACCGTAATTATACCTGAATACCTTGTCTAATTCCCACTTTAATACAGATATCTATGTTTGCTCATGCATTTTCATGCTTGCAGCTGTTCCACTACAAATGCTAGTATAGACTATATTCCATTTCAACATGATATTGTGATTGTACCAGTGTGATTGTATCACTGCAACTGTATCTTTTTATCCAGTATACTTTTATGTAATGTGAACTAATTCAGTATGTTACTGTTTATAATTTTCTAATATTGCAATATCAAAGATGACACTGATGTTTAATTTACCTGCATTAATTTATATAGCATGTTGTATTTTGCACCAATAACGCTTTTCTTCCCAAGCCTTCATTGATAAGGGGTTCTATCACCATTTGGAATTCCTACATAAATACTTACACTGCCCTTCTATATGTGGGCTAACATATTGTCACTTGTAGCTGGCAACGTATAGCAAATCACATCAGCTGTATTATACACAGACTTAAAACAGAAAAAAACTTTTTGTCATTCTACCATACATCCATGGAAATAGCTGCAACCAATGATGTTTTCTGAAAAATGTTAACGAAATTATATAAGTGATTTATATGTCAAATGGGTACCTTACTTAGACAATACAAATATATTTTCTAAAAATGGTCAGTGAAAACATTCCAAACAACAGGATCCACAAGATCACCCAAGACTTAAAAGCACTTTTATCTTTTTATTCACAAACTTCTTCAGAAATAACAAGAACAATTTAATCACATTCATTATATACAGAAAATATATCACGTTAGAAAACAACAAATGGCTGTTTGCTACCTATTCAATCAAATCTATCAGACGTCCTTTTAAATGCATATTATTTATAACATCATTCAAACCAGGAACACAGTTTGATCCCAGTCTTAAAAGGAAAAAGCTACAACCAAATATACTTTCTGAAAATGTTTAGCAAAACTATAGAAGTAATTTGCATGCCAAAAGGTAGCAAAGCCGATAATGCCTTAAAATGGTTTAATGTCTATCATGAAATTATTTCATAATTTTCTGCAATGACACATATTACCTAAAGGTATAGAAGATAATTTATAATTTTTTGATATAAATGTAGTTATGTTCAAATAAAAGTTATCTAAAATTACTAGAAAAACACACGACTAAATGCACATATGGTTGAATGAATCAGTGAGTTGTGACATGCTAGTATTGAATTCATGTATCTTTTTAATTCAAAACAATCACTGCCTCATTCCAGTATATATTATCTTCTACACATAAGTAAAGACAAAGAGCTTGATTGAGTAAATGATCTGTATATTTATATATTTAATTAAAATACTACACAGATATAATAATACATTTTGACACCCTACTATTTTCAGAGTATGAAAACTGCCAGATTAAGAAGTGTGTTAAAGTAACAATTCTGATATTCGGTTTCTGAGGATAATGCTTTGCTGCTATGTTATGCCAAAGCATTTGTAATATAAAATTTGATGGTTTTAATTAATTTTGCCAGTGTCCGTACATAGCCTTTGAGTATGCAGACCTTATATGTCTAAACTATCTTTTTACTACCTCAGAAAGAGATTCCTTTCATATATTGCAAATATGCAATGAGTATATTCTCAGACAAATAAACTCCTGAAAAGAATATTTAACAATACCAAGGCTAACATTTTCAGCTATCATTGAAATGTTCCTTCTGAGTATGCTTTTTGGAAGTATACATTTTAAAGTTATTAACTCTAATTAATCAATATAATATTCCAAAATGTGCACGCTGATTGGCCAGTGTGCCGGTTGTAAATCTGACAATATACCAAAAGGAAAGGTCCGGTCGCCTGGATTTTTTTTCCGTTGGTATATTGTCCAAGTTGTAATTTTTTTATTAAAAAAATGAATCTGTACTCCTGACTCCACAGATGTGAGAAAGAAAGCTTGATGAAAGTACAAGGGAAATCAGGTACATGTATTTAATTTAACATACCTGATCCCCCTTGTATTTTCTTCACGCTGTTTTTCTTGTATCTGCAGAGCTCTCCTTCCCTTAAATCGCCCCAAACTATTTTTTTTTAATTTAAAAAAAAAGGAAACGGAACAAAACGTAGCAATAAAGATATTGTTTTCTCTGTTGCTTACTTTCCAAAGCACTGATGTACTGGGTATGCATGGGGACGCAAGTCCCATACACATGCCCAGTACATCAGAAATAGGAAGAGGATCTCTACAGCCCGCAAAAGAACAGCACAGAGGCATTATACAATGCCATTATTTAAGAAAAGTATTATTTTTCTTAAATAATGTCATTGTATAATAGCAATAGCCCACACCTGGGAGTGGGTAATGCTGGATTTACCCACGGTTGTCTTTGTCTGGTCACTCGGGCTTCACCCTCATGACCAAACCATACCAACCGTGGGTAAATCCAGCATTACCCACACCCAGGCATGGGTTATTGCTTAATTAACTTACATTGAGTTACAAAATATTCATATTAACTAAAGAAATCTGAACAGCAAAGAATAAAAAATTGGTATGAATAAATGTAACAGAAAAGCACATGGAAATGTCTTGTACTTCTTGGTTTCAGCAAAAAAAAGATGTAACTCAAATCAGCTTGAATTATAGACATGAAAATGGGTAATGGCAGCCATGCTGCATACTTCAGTTATGACCATGATGAAATTGTCCAGGGTTTAAAGCAGTTTTTTTAAACCCATCTCTTGTCAGCAAAAATTACCTTTAAGGAGCCCAAAGTTTCCAGTGTTATCATTCACAACAGGGATAACACAATTTAGATGATTACCACTGTAATGAAAGACCAAGAGAACTTGGTACCTGTTTTGTCCAAAACCCAGGTGTGGTTAATGCTTTTCAGATCCTGAAGCTAAAAGCAAAGACATGCATTTCTTAATGCAGATATTTCAAAAGGCAGTCTGCTTTTTCTGGGTCAGCACATAACCATCAGCAGCAATGTATAAATGGTGAGCACAATTCTTACTTGATATGGCCTTAAAAAAATAACACAAGAAATACATATTTTTAATTTAATGTTTATAACTAATGAAACCCCAAGCTATTCATGGGTGCACTGTTACTAATATAAAGAAAATGTTGCTTTTCCATAAATAAGTTTTATCAATAAAGATTCAGTTTTCTTGATAAAAAATTATGTGTATATATATATATATATATATATATATATATATATATATATATATGTGTGTGTGTGTGTGTGTGTGTGTGTGTGTGTGTGTGTGTGTGTGTGTGCGTGTGTGTGTGTGGTTTGTATGTGTGTATACATATATATGGTTGCAGGTTAGAACATTGAACATTCATATGAGTGAATGCTTTTTGAACCTGTAAATAATAATGAATGCGTAAGAGTGAACATTCTTTGGTACAGAGTTTGTTAGCAGTCTTTTGAGATTGGGTAGCAGCAGAGTGAGGGAATTTGCTTTTAACCTACTGTTGTGCCATCTCAGAGTTGGTATATATATTTAGCAGTGCAAAATATTAACTTTAGTTTTTGTTGATTTATGAGATTTGGGAACAAAGTTGTCACGGGAGAACTTTCTTCAGTGGTGGAGGGTAGGTGAGCAAGTGGGGAAGGGTTGGCTGGGGGGGAGGGTTAGGCAAGAATTGTAAGTTGGGTGTGGGTTAAGTCTGGGTAGGGAAGGGTTACTTCTTTGTAGGATGGAGGGAGGAAATGACATAGGTGTAGGGTGGCAGAGCAGTTTTAGGTGTTGGAAGTTGGTTAGGGAGCACATTTTAGCGAGATCTTGTTACTCACCCAGCCCTCCCACTTTTTCAGTAGTTGTTATGATTGCTTTTCTTAGGCGAGGGGTGCTTACACAGAGAAGAAGGGCAGGCTTGTCCCTCTTCTGTTCTTCCTCTGGTGTTTGTTTTGCCATAAGGAAGTCTGAGCTGAAGGTGAGTAGTAGGATGCTGCCTGATGTTTAAAAGGAGTGAGTGGAAGGGAGGATGCTGCTTATTTGTGTAAGGTGAGTGGAAGTATGCTGCCCTGATAGATGGTTAAAGGATGTTTTGGTGATTAGCAAATTCAAATAAAGTAATAAACAATAAAGTTATGATGCAATAAGTTATGTTTATTAATTTAATAAAGGTTATTAAAGGGCTGTTTTGTGCACTGTCTGATTATTTATTATGTTTTCACAAGTAATCACAAATGTAAACCTACAGGTTATCGTTGCAATTATCAAAAGTAAAACAAAAACAACTTTTACATGGGGGGATTTTAGCCCCGCATGCCTCTCAACATAAATGTCTTGCTCCTACATCTCCAGAAGTTAAATACACTGATTCCAGGGTCACTCAACCTCAAAGAAATAGGAAAAACCCTTGTATTATGTTAACTGTTGATCTGATTAACCAAAACACAATATGACAGCAGGAAGCATGGAACACATAAAATATCCAACAACGCTGTTCGATAGTTCAGACGCTTTAATAAAATATTTGCAAATCGGTAAACGCTTTCACCAAATAGACATTGGCTTCATCAGACCGTAATGATAGTAAATACACAAATTTACATCATATAAAGTCATATGATTAATAAAAACAGTTTGAGTTCACCAATAGCATATCCCAAAGCAGTGCCCATGTGCATATATCAATTGCTTACATTCAAATGACATCACGTATTAAAGAAAAACTTCCTTTGAGTATATAAAACATTTTTAAAACATAAAATAATAGAAAACAGGGCATTACATCATATAACTTGAACTATAGCAACTGACAAACATATCCTATCCTGGTAGGCCCCTTGTATCAAGTATCGGTCTACTAGAGACTGTACTATTCAAACCTGATCCTTTATTAGCTCTCAGCTTAAGAATCCATCTAAGTTCTGCTTCACTAGTCCTATTCTCAATATTCCCCATCCTAGCGCTCACTTGTAGCGTTTGTATAATCTTAAACCTAAAATGATGAATTCGATCACTAGCTGCCACATATCTAGCAATAGCATTCATATTATTTCCGGTTCTTATACTATAAGAGTGTTCCCTCATATGCTCTTTAAGTGTTCGAGCTGTCTTACCAACATGGAATCTTTTACAACACTCACAATGTGCTAAGTATACCAAATACTTTGTAGTACAGGTTGCCCTTACACTAAATCTATATCTCCTGTTAAAATCTGGATGCATAAACATGCCATCACTGTCTATCAGACCACAGAAGTTACATAAACCACAAGGGTACGTCTCATATTGTTTATCACATACCATCTTCCCTTTATCTCGATAGCATAGCATCATTTTAAGTGACTTACAATTTCTAAATCCAAACATAGGAGTGCCCCCACCACTCTACTAATTTTATCATCCATCATCAAAAGATGCCAATTATTCTGAAATACTTTCTTAACAGCATCAACATTACTTGTATAAGTCATCAAAACTTTGACCCTACCATAGAGTCATTTAACTTTTCACTACCTCTTACTGCTATAGCTGAATCCTGAAAGGAAGAAAAATATGGCTTGGCTCGCCCATCTCTCATAGAATCAACATCTGATAAAATGGGAATATATCTGATTCCATTATTGACCTGAGGATATATGCAAGAGCATATGAGGGAACACTCCTATAGTATAAGAACGGGAAATAATATGAATGTTCTTGCTAGATATGTGGCAGCTAGTGATTGAATTCATCATTTTAAGTTTAAGGTTGTTATACAAAAGCTACAAGTGAGTGCTAGGATTGGGAATATTGAGAATAGGACTTGTGAAGTGGAACTTAGATGGATCCTTACGCTGAGAGCTAATAAAGGATCAGGTTTGAATAGTACAGTCTCTATTAGTTGATAGGAGGGGCCTACCTAGATAGGATATGTTTGCCAGTTGGTATAGTTCAACTTATATGATGTAATAGGTTCATAGGTTCATAGATAGGTACTAAGCTATCTGCCCAAAGGCATTTATAAGTCTAGCCAGAATGTGTTGGCTTTCGCCGCCCCCTTAGATTAGTTCCCTGTGCCTCTGTCCAGCAGAGCCACTGAAGTGATCCCCGGGGTAAACTTTCTGTTTCCCATCCACTTGTCAAGGTTTCTCTTGAAGAGTGTTAGCAAGGAGCTCAGCCTAATGTAGATTGGAATCTTGTTCCAAAGCATGGGAAGTCTCTGGGACAGGAATCTATCCCTCCAGCATATCCTATTTATTGTTGTGGTGAGGTTTACATCCCTAGAGTATGTGGCTCGAGGGGATAAGGTTTTCTTTAGGTGGAGCATGTCCATCAATTCTGGGTTGGACATGGCTTTGTATGTCAGGCAGAGATCACCTCTGAGTAGGCGGTATGCAACTGGGTACAGCTGGAGTTTCTTCAGTTGAGCTGCATAGGGCATCTGTCTGAGGCTAATAATTCTATTGGTGAGGTACTTTTGTGGTCTTTCCAGTTGATGCAGGTGTCTTGTAAGGTATATCCCAAATGGGGCGTTGTACTCTATGATGGGTCTGATGAGTGATGAGTAGAGAGGCACAATGATCTCTTTTGATCTGGATGCAAACCCTTTTGTGATTAGGTGGGCCACATAGAAGGATTTTCCAACCACTTTGGCAATGTGATTATCAAAGGAGAGATTTCTATCTACTTGGGTCCCCAGATCCCTTATTATGTTTTCCTTATTTAGGGGACTACCACCTATGTGGTAGTTTGTGGGTAGTTTGTTTTTTCCAAAGGGGATGACTATGCACTTTTTGGCATTTAGCTTGAGGCCATGATTTTGACACCAGGTATCCATCTCAGTGAGACCCTTTTGGAGGATGTCTGTGTCAGCCAGAGAGTCAATTATAGCCCCTAGTTTGCAGTCGTCTGCGAACTTGGTCAGTCATAGTCCTCCTGTGCTTGCCTGTACCTCTGAGAAGTATATGCCGAACAGGAGGGGTCCTAGGACTGAGGATTGGGGAATGCCACTTGTAAACGGTTTAGAGTGATACCTAGCTCCCGCAACTCTCACCATGTGGGTTCTGTCCGTGAGCCAATTGGCAACCCATCTTGTGACATAGGGTTTTATGTTCAGGCTGATGAACTTGTCTACAATACCAGAATGGGGAATGGTGTTGAAGGCCTTTGCGAGGTCTAGGTAGGCTGTGTGGACCACCTTTCCCTCGTCTATAGCCCTGGTAACTGTCTCAAAGAAGTCCACCAGGTTTAGGAAGCATGATCTGCCCTTAACAAAGCCGAACTGGGTAGGGTCCAGTGTTTGGAGGTTCCCAATGTCTCTGTTAATGAATTCCATGATGATGCACTCCATAGCCTTGCAGACCAAGCTAGTCAGGCTTATAGGGCGATAGTTCCCGGGGTCTGTTGTGGATCCACCTTTGTGGATCGGAATAACTGTTGCTGTGTGTCTCTCTATGGGTACATAGCCTGTTGAGAGGCTGAGTTTGAACAGTCAGTTTAGATGAGGGGTTAGTTCATCTTTGAGCTCGTGTAGGACGCATCCTGGGACACTTTCCGGTCCCATTGTTGCTGTGTTTTTGTCTTTGGAGAGGGCTGTTTTAACCCAAGTGTCTGTGATTTCAGGGGCTCTACATTCTTCTGGTATGGTTATGGGCCCTTTTGGGGGTGGGGGGATGAAGTTTGCACTGAACCTGTCTGCCAGGATGTTGGCAATATCGGTCGGTTCTGTGTATTTTGTGCCATTCTGCACTAACTCCAAGCAGATCTGAGCATTGCCACTTAGATTCTTGATATAGCTCAATAATGCCTTGTGGTTATCTTTGGAGTCCTTGGCAATTTTTCTTTCGAAGCTCGCCTTGGATGATTTTATGAGGGATCGTAATTTCTTGCTGATACTGATCAGGGATGTCTTCCCTTCTTGGGATTTTACTCTTTTCTGTACTATTTTCCTCCTTCTATTGCATAGCTTGTTTATGGCAGGGGTTCACCAGACAGCTTTTCTTTTCTTGGAGGAGTGAGTCTTGGTTTTGCTTGGGATTGCACAATCCATGCATTCTTGTAGGTGCCTGTAGAATGCATTAGTAAAGGATTTTGCAGCTTGGACAGTGTTGTCCTTTAGTATGGGGGCTTTGAAACTTTCCACCTCGGTCTTTAGTAATGTGAAGTTTGCTTTTGAAAGGTTTTTCATGGTGATTTCCTTGTCTGGGGGTGGGGGTGGAATGTGGATATCCAAAGTGATTTGTTTATGGTCAGATCTAACCAGCAAGGGGTTGACCTCCAGTGTGGAACACTGGTCGCCCATGTTGGTGATGACCAGGTCCAATATGTTGTCACCTCTG
This sequence comes from Protopterus annectens, assembly GCF_019279795.1. Classification (NCBI taxonomy): domain Eukaryota; kingdom Metazoa; phylum Chordata; order Ceratodontiformes; family Protopteridae; genus Protopterus; species Protopterus annectens. The sequence continues at coordinate 495,635,792 of NC_056733.1, forward strand.
GTGAGAGTGTTGACCAGTTGATCCAAGGTGTTTGAGTTTATAAATTCTAGGAAATGTTGGGCAAGGGAGTTAGTACATGAGTAGTTCTCCCAGTTAATGCTTGGGTAATTGAAATCACCCACTATTAGGGTGTTTAGTAGGACCTTTATGTTTCCCAGTGTTTCCAGAAATGTGGAATGGGGGTCTTGGGACATGGTGGATGATCTGTAGCAAGCTACAATTTGAATTGCAGTTTTGCCAAGTATTAGTTGCACATGGATGTTCTCTGAAGCATCGTGCTGTGCCACTAACCTGGAGGTGTGGGAATCCTTGATGAATATGGATATGCCCCCACCTTTTGTATTTTGGTCCGGGTTCTGTGGCCGAAATGTATGGTATGAGTTGTAGCCTGGTAGTGCTGGGGTGCTCTCTGGAGCCTTAAACCAGGTTTCTGTTACTGCACATATATCGATTTTCTCCATACTAAGGAATGCCTCGAGTGCATGCATTTTGAGGATTAGACTTCTGGCATTGAGTAGCATTACCCTCAGTTTTTTGTCACTTGTGCTATTTATTGCAGTGGGTTTGTCTTTTGAGCCTTGCATAAAAAAGGCAATATGGGGGTGGCAAGAGCCTTGGCCAGTATTCAAAAGGCTAAGGGTGACAGGTGCAAGCTGTCTTTAGTTAAGCAGCATGGCTTGTCGAGCATGTAATCCCAGGCGACAGACACTGGATGCCATTTGAATGACACCAGAAACTTAACCAGTTGTTGAAATTTATATTCTTTTCTTTATACCATGGTATCATTCTTGGTGTGGGCAGGATGCTACTCAGGGTCAGGGTCATACCGGCCTGGGCTACGTGATCAGCGAGCTCTTCCATGTCTCTTTTTATGTAGTCCAGGGAGGTACGGCTCAGGTCATTCACACCAACATGGACAATGACAGAGTCATATTTGTACTTGTTATGGAGTGACCTGAGTGCTTATGTTATGTGGCAGATCCTGGCACACAACAGGCAGCTAACAGTGACCTTCTCCTTATTCAGCCTAGTAAGTGGGACGTCAGTGTGCCTGACTATAGAGTCACCTATTACTAGTATGTCGGGTATGTTATTTTGCCTTAAGGGCTGTGATTGCGTTGCACACTAGTTTTGTGAAGTATGTGTTTTTCATGGTTTGTGTTGGTGGGTGGGGGTTGCTTGGATGTCTGCTTTGGAGGTCTCTGTTGCTTTTGCAGATTTTTATTTAGAGCCTCTGAGTATGTTTTCATGTATTTATGTGTGTTTTTTGTCGGTGCTGGTTTAATGGGTCTATGTGAGACCTGTGGTATGATGCAAGTATTTCCCTTCCGCTCTTGACTTTCTGATCCAGTCTTGGGTTGTGAGAGCTTAGCCTCCAGTTTGGCTGTATAATTGCATCTCTCGCATGTATTAGTGTTTGGTGGTAGGAGGAGAGGGTTGTCTGTTTACATGCGGCAGTTGTAACATTGCCTCAAAATGCCCAAATTCACCAGTTGGACTGTAGAGTACACCTGAAACCGCCCTTTGGACATGCCTGGATAGGTACAGTGAACTGTTTTACTGAATGGCTGATAAGGTCGAATAAAGAGCCTTGTCCTTCTGTACAGTATAGGGGGGGGGTCTAGTGCTAGGGTTTATAAGTGCTTACTATGAATTTTGAGCAAGTGCTGGGCTGAGAAATAAAGGCTTGAGTGCTTAAGTTAAAGGTTTGTCTAGTTCCAAAGGAAAAATTGAAGAGGAGACTTTGTGGAGCTGGAAATAGTTATACCCTAGCTAACCAGCGCCGCCCGGCATGCAAAACCAGGCAAATGCAATTTTCATAGCAGGGAAATGAAAGATAGAGAAATTATCCCAAAATGGCCAATAAACTACTAATTTCTGGACTGAAACCACTCCTCCAGGGACAAATAGGCTTCTCAAAGCTCCACTTTCTCACAGGTAAACAGACAAGCTTCCTTCTATCCAAGTAAGGTATGGGCAAACACAGAGATTTGTAACATAGCCCTGAATTCAGCACTAACCTGAAAACTGGACTGTACTAGCTTAGAAAGGTGGGAAACAAGTATATTTTTTTCAGAAAATAAAGCAGATACAATCAGAAAACACTTTAAATGCACAGAAAAGGATACTTATTGTTATATATCTCAGATCAGAGTTGTAGTCAATGCTCCTAGCAATAAAGTAGGAAGAAACACAAATACAATAAAAGCAGATGAATAAAGTGCAAGTTTATATATATATATATATATATATATATATATATATATATATATATATATATATATATAAAACAATAGAAAATGAACAAACTGATTTAAACTAGTTACCCAATTAACCAGAAAAAAAGCTCAAAACTGAGCCCTGTTCCAGCAGTCCTCAATCAGACAAGTTCTAACTGCACACTCCTGCTACTAGGGTTCAGGGGAACCTTCTCCAAAAAAAGATGGCCTGGATCAGTGCTCAGGTTATACAAACAAAGCTAGATTCAGCAGGCCTGAATCTGGTCTATGCTACAGCAACAAGGCGCACCAATTTCAGAAAGAAACAGTTTATATAAGCAGGCACAATAAGCCTGTGACCAGAAATTCCCAGATCAGAAGGGCAGAATCCAGCCTCTCCTCCCACAAGAGTGCAGACCACAAACCTTCTTAATGTAGAATAACTGGCCTGTAGCCCAAGTGCTTAAACCAGAACTAATACACTTTTAGAATAGCAGACACTGAGTCTTCAATCAGCAAAGCTACCTGTCCTGCCACAACAGTGCAGACCACAAACCTTCTTAATGTAAAACAACCGGTATGAAGCCCAAGTGATTAAACCAAAATAACAGTTACAATTTAATCAGGCTGCTACCAAGCAGTAATAAATGCAGCAGAATAAATAAAATTGAGTACTTTAAGAAGCGGCAAAAGCAAAATAAAGTAGGAGGAAACACAAATACAGTAAAAGCAGATGAATAAGTGCAAGTTTTTTTTTTGTTAGTAAAGTGCAAGAAGAGAGGAAGGAAGAACCTAAGAGGGTTGGCCTTATCAAATCTTCTCTCTGTATTAAGTAGAGTGAACACTAGACTCAGAATATGATCTCACTGTACTCGGTTAAGTGAACAAATGAGATGGACTCAGGAGGAGTGTTCAAATACAGGCTTACAGGAGGGGCGGGCAGTTCCAGAGCCACCAACACTAACACCAAAACAAGAACAGGGAGGGTGGGTGGAGAACTAACTGCAGAGAGATACACAGCACACACTATATAGTGAAACATACAATTAGGTAACAGAAAAAATGAAATGCAGTACTTTTAAAACTGCAAGTTTGTACTTAACTTCAGCTTTTAATGCAAATGATTATAGCCAACCAAATCTCTCAGAAGTTGAGCATAAAATTTATTCTCAAACTTTGTGGCTAGCATGTAAAGTACAGAGGAAGCCCTCTAGGCTAACAGTTAAATATCAGAATACAAAGAAGTGAGAAGACCACCACCCCCTCTTATAGCAGAGAGGCACACAGCACACACTATTCAGTGAAACATACAATTGCGTAACAGAAAAAAATGAAATACAGTACTTTTAAAACTGCAAGTTTGTACTTAACTTCAGCTTCTAATGCAGGTGATTATAGCCAACCAAGTTTCTCAGAAGTTGAGCATAAAACTAATTCTCAAACTTTGTTGCTAGCAGTTAAAGTACAAAGGAAGCCCTCTAGGCTAACAGATAAATATCAGATAACAAAGAAGTGAGAAGACCACCACCCCCTCTTATAGCAGAGAGACACACAGCACACACACTATTTGGTGAAACATACAATTAGGTAGCAGAAAAAATAAAATACAGTGCTTTTAAAACTGCAAGTTTGTACTTAACTTCAGCTTCTAATGCAGGTGATTATAGCCAACCATGTCTCAAAGAAGTTGAGCATAAAATGAATTCTCAAATGTTGTGGCTAGCACTTAAAGTGCAGAGGAAGCCCTCTAGGCTAACAGTTAAATATCAGATAACAAAGAAGTTATAAGACTACCACCCCCACTTATAGCAGAGAGACACACAGCACACACAATTCAGTGAAACATACAATTAGGTAACAGAAAAAATGAAATAAAGTACTTTTAAAACTACAAGTTTGTACTTAGTAAACTCGTAATGTCCTGTTTTCTATTATTTTATGTTTTAAAAATGTTTTATATACTCAAAGGAAGTTTTTCTTTAATATGTGATGTCATCTGAATGTAAGTAATTGATGTATGCAAATGGGCACTGCTTTGGGATATGCTATTGGTGAATTCAAACTGTTTTAATTAATCATATGACATTATATGATGCATGTTTGTGTGTTTTACTATCATTACGGTCTAATGAAGCCAATGTCTATTTGGTGAAAGTGCTTACCGACTTGCAAATATCTTATTAAAGTGTCTGAACTATCGAAAAGCTTTGTTGGATATTTTATATGTGCCATGCTTCCTGCTGCCATATTGTGTTTTGGTTTTACTTGGAATTATATTTTTTAATGGCTAGTTTACTCGTTGAGTGATTGTGCATATAATATTGTTGATCTGATTAAGACTGACTGTTACATAAATCAACCAACTGTGCTACCAACAGAAAATGCCAAAATTTCAGCGTGCAGTGATAAATCATATATCACACATACACGCTGACAGCCCATTTCACTGAAACCCATTTGGTCGACAGCTCATTTCATTGACAAACATTCTAGGTGGGGGGGCTGCACCCCCCACACCCCCCCAATGTGGGGGGCTGTGCCCCCCCACCCCCCCAACTATATATAACAACTTCACAGTCGCACAACAGTGGGGAGGGGGGCAAATCCCAGGTTTTTGCCTTGAATACTTTTGTCAATGAAATGAGCTGTCGACCAAATGGGTTTCAGTGAAATGGGCTGTCAGCAAATAGAAGTAGACCCATATATATATATATATATATATATATATATATATATATATATATTAGACAGTGTTAAGCATGTCAGGTATAGTAATTAAGTAATTATGGGATTACATTTTTAGCAGGGTGTAAACTTTCATAGACAAGATTAAATGTAAAACAAATGCTTTTGTTGTCATGCATTCATTTGATGGTTTGATGAGTCTTTACTCATGACCCAGACCCAAAACAGTAAAGAAAACAATATAAAATCACACAGGTGTCAGGAAATGAGATTTTAAACAATTAAATCAATACTAGTAAGGGCCATTTGACTTTTTTCTTCCTTCCTTCCTTCCTTACTTTCCAGGGTTTTTTCATTTACTCTACAAAATACCCAGTCAGGTGAAACAATGAAAGAGACTGTGAAAACAATTCTAAACTACACTTGTTTGTTGGCAGGGTGCTATGATAAACTGTTAGCAAATATCAAAAGTTGTTTTCAGGGAATTTAAACAAAATAAAGGTAGGGTGAAATATAGTATGAAATAAAAATTAATCAAAACTACTAATTTACTACCAACATCAGTGAAAACCAAAAACCATACCGGTAAGGCATTAATAATCTAAATGTAGCACTAATCTTCAATAAAAAAATATGCTTTCAATTTTTTGTCAATCACTGCCTAAGAATACTTTCTCCATTTATACTTTATTTTATGAAGCAATTTTTTGTGTCATTTAATTATATCTACACACAACTTAAGCATATTTCTACTATTTATAAAAAGACTCTAAACATCCCCATTTCTTAATTATAACAAAAGGCCGACACGGTTTGTTTATATACTAACAGTAAAGGTAAAACAAATAACAAATAGAAGATATAGATATAGAACATATTGACTTTATAACTACATTAAGATAATGCTTGACTGGTCATGCAATAACTGCAGACCTTCACCATTGTACCTAAACAAGAACTCATCAGCTTATGACCAGCTGCTATACATGCCTTAATGCTTATTCATGAAAACAGCAAACATGCATTAGAACCTTTCTGATAAACAATGTAGAAAACTGAAAAAAAAAAATCGCAATTTTCTCACTGGGACTCCTCCAGAGTCCTTGACTTTAACAAAAAAAGCATCTCATAATAGCATATGAATTTGGCAGTTCTTGAAGTGGTAAATAAAACGCATGGGATCAAGGCTATCTGGAGTCCCTTGTTATCTTATGTAATGACTGTACTCGGGATCTCTAAAATTAAGTTCTTCTATTTGTCCATCTAAATACCGCTGTTGGTTATGAGCACTATATATTTTTTTCTTCTGTTCTTAAGGAAGCACTGGTGATTCCTTTGCTCAAGAAATTAACTTTCTGTACAAAAGTTCCTACAGAATACAAAGAATCTACTAGCACATATACATAGAAAGTGTATTAGCTAGTAGATTCTTTGATCAGTTTCAGTCATGTTAAAGGATTTATCTTCATACTGAGTTAACTATGGTCATGGTCTCTAGTGATCTCTTATGTGTGAGTGATTAGTGGTTTTGCTCCATTTTGGCCCTTAATGGCCTTTTTCACTTATAGTTCTCTGTTTTCAGTTGATAGTCAGTGTGCTAATCTAAATGAGCTCTTATCAGACAAAGACTGGAAACGAAGAATTTTCTTCTAGTACAGTTTCAAAAATTGCTACACATTTACAGATGGCCTATGATGCATGTGATTCAAACCACCCATCTCTGCATCCAGTTGTTAATGAAAGCAAATACCTGACATAGACTTTATATTTCTTTAATACTTTATTTTTAGAATCACTGGTAAATATATGGACCTCTTATATTTGAAACTCATGATTTTCTTGTTAAATTAATTTAGTTATCAGAGGAATGGCATTTAAGCTCTCACAGCCATTTTTAATTTATTAATTAATATCACTTTTTTCTGTTCAGTTGTTAGATGTTAATATGGAGTAGGTGTGCTAAGGTATGTATAATTCTAACTTGTCTTCACTAATGGCATGGCAATGGGTGCTATTGTGATGCCCAGCTATGCTTGTTTGCTCATTTTCTGGAGAGAAAAAATATTTTCAAAAGATGCCTTTTTACTTCTATCATCATTTGACTGCTAACTTAGGTTTGTGAAGTAAGGTTGTGAGCTGAATTGAATAAATGCTTCCAATACCTGAAAAGATGGCACCAGAATATTAACTTTAATTCTGCATCTACTCATGAAAAAGTGAACTTTGTAAATGTCAATATTGGTAGTCAGGGTAATATTCTTAATACTAAATGTATGAAAACCTTGTTTCATTTATTACTTTGTTGAATATGAATAGCTGTCATTCTTACTATATGAAGTAAAATATTCAGTATCATCAGTTTTAGAATACCAGAAATTTCTACCACTGCTGACTGCAAAACAACAAGCAAAAAAACTGGTAGGTAAATTTAAAGCTAACAGTTATAATGAAAGTTTAATATATTCATGTAAGAAAATGGAAGTTTGTCACACACACAGCACAAAGCACTTTCACTACAGTTTCTTATGCTGAGGTACTTAAAAGTACACTGTCTAAGCCAACCAAGACTAGGAAACCTCAGATATTAGTTCACACAGCAATAAGTCTACATTCACCTTCACATCAGCAGCTTGTACATACACCTCTATATATGACAAGCATACAGGCTCCAGTCAAATATGGCCCACTGAGACAGCGCTAAACAACCGTAATGTTTTAGTTATAGGTGACTGTATTGTCAGGCATAAAGACACCACTCTCACCAGGCTGGATAACAGTATGGTGACAAGTGTCCTTCTGAAGCCAAGACCTGGAATGTAACAAGGGCTCTTAGACCCATCAAGCCTGACAAATATGATTATGACCTAATTGTGGTCCACATGGGGGTGAATGACTTTAGGGACTATATACAGAAAGGTATGCAGAAGGATTTGCCGTGCATGTGTCTGAGGCAGGAAAGATGTTCTTGAGTGGTGTTTTGCCATTACCCAGAATGATGCCAAGTTTCAAAGACAGGATAAATGGCTTTCTTTATTGCCTTTATAGCTAATGACATTCCTGAGGGCATGTAGGGAAAGCTGGTTGAAAACCATTCCATATACTTAACTATGACTGACACGGCCATACAGATCTTAATGTGAAATTCTGTATGTATTTCTGATATACATTTAGAGCTTATTTTGAATAGATTTAGTGGACTAACATTTTGCTTTTAGTGGTAAACTATGGCTGCAGCATGCTTCTAATTTAGTACTATTTTATATATTTTAATTCATGCCATTAGACATGCTAATATTTGAAGGTCTTTGTAAAACAGTTTTGAACTTTAGCATTCATTTTTTGTCTAATAATCAGTAAAAATGGAAATTAAGTTTCTACATGACGACAGATTCCATAACAATTCATGTTTTGAGAAAAACACTGCCCTGAATTTGTGATAAAAATGTTAACATATGTGACTCTGAAATAAATGTTATATGCTATCCAACTGGCAAATGTAAAGGAGAAAGAACACAAGCCTTTGTGGACATTTTCTAAGAGCCTTAGGAAAGATAGGACACTTACCTTGAGTGCCATTCTGTAATGAGTGTTGATCAATGCATTATGTCTTAAAAAAAGAACAGTTTAACAATGTCAGAATGAAAATTTAGGGTCTATATTAAATTAGTGAATGCTTAGAAAAGGGAACGCTAATTCATCGACCACTTTTACACGAAAGCTTAAAATCTCATACACCCGGAACAGCAAATTTTTTCCCTGGGACAAAAATTTGCTGTTGTGTGAAACACACACACAACACAAGCACATCAAAAGAACAGCAATCCACACTCATACACTTAAAATCCTACATCTACCCTACACTAAACTGTACATACACTTCTATCTATCCACTTACCTTAACCCAAACCTTAATCTTAAGGTCCATCACTATCGCACACTCACCTGACCCACGCCCTAACGCTAACTCACCTACGCTGCCCTAACCCTAATGTCTGTCACTATCGCACACTCACCTCACCCGCGCCCTAACCCTAACTCACCTAACCCATGCCCTAACCCTAACGTCCGCACAATCGCACATTTACCTGAACCCAACCTGTAACTTTCCATCACAGTGCTGAAAATAGCAAAGCCACAGAAACGGCCAACCAAATTCTTTTCCTCTGAAAAAATTTGGTGTTCTGCAGCTTCGCTATTTTCAACGTTCACTGTTTTGGGGTCGATATTAGAACATTCAATGTTTTAAAACTTCAATGTTCTAATATATACCCAAAATTTAGATTGCAAGGACTTAGAAAATCAATTATTTAGAGACAGGTCTTGTGCACTGAAGCCCTTAAGGTCACAATGAGTCAAATTTGACTAAATGACTCAACAATAACAACAACAACAGCAATAATAAACTACCACACTTTTATTTTTTTTCTAAGACAGGAAAGATTTATTAGGTTGCAACAGATTAGACATAGTTTTCATAACTGTTCTGTGCTGCCATGCATAATGACTGAACAGCAAGTTAAAAAGATATGTGTTTATTAATGTAGCAACAATGCTGTTGCTACCTTAAAATAGACATTAACAGCATGTGTGGGGTGACACATGGGTGTGTTACGCACAGTACCATACTCTCTTGTGACAGATCTGCATTCACGACTGTATTCCTGATTCTTTAAGAATTCTTCCTAAATCCACTATAATTGGAGGATTAAGTGGAATTTAGTGAAGACTCACACCCTGTTTGGTACCCCCTCTGCTATGTCAACTTGATTCACATTTGCCAATATCCCAACAAAAATAGCAAAATATCTTCGAAATACTAACTGTCCAAACCAACAAAAAACAGAGATACCATTTCACCTTTCAAAACAATCAAAATAAACTAATATAAACAAAAGAATAAATACAGTTTACAAATATCAAAATAAAAAAATGCTAACAAAAATAATTTTTAGCATGAGTAGTATATCAAGTTACTCCAATATATGTTAACACTTGAGATTACACAAGATCAAAATAACATTCATTGATCCTATACGTAACAGCCTTAGTCACATGTCTACCAAATCAATACACAAAATGTCAAAGTAAAGCTCAACTAAAGCAGAACTAGTACAGGCAAATTGAATTTTAGCAAACACAAATCAGATTGATGAAGGGACACAATGCAGACATAAGGTAAGGTAAGCCACAGACCAAGTGCACTGAAGTCATATGCTATGTGGCTGTTCAGTGGCACTCTTATAAGGCAGTCTTGTATGACTGAGAGACAGCATGTACCCTTTAAAGAAAAACGTAGAATATGTTTTCAAGTATGATATGCAATTGTTTTATTGTCTCATCTCCCCTCAACCAGCCTTTTCCTTAACTCTCTTTCTCACACACACACGCACGCACACACGCACACACGCACACACACACACACACACACACACTACTAACCCTAAAACCTAACTTACAAAAAAATCCTTTCTCTATCATTAGTACTGCACAAGACCTTGGACACAGACACATGCAACATCAACCACACATGAGACAAAATCTATTCCCTAACCCAGCCATACTCTAATTTTAACCCCAAAACACTAGTCCACACATACATGCACACTAAAATACTGAAGAACACAATATCAAACAAACTGCTGTTTAACAGACTCACACACTACAAAACATGCACACACAAACACAATGTCATGAAAATGTCTATCCCCTTACCTAGCCTTTACTATAACCCTAACCCACAAATATAACACACACACTCTCCTATCCCACATATCTTCATAGTAAAAATTCAAACTTCCTGTTAGTGATGTCACTAGAAGTCAACAAAATGTCCGCTCGAACATATTCCACTACCAAAAACACTATCAGCAAAACTGCCACACACTGGTGCACTATATCACTCTTTCTATCTCTATATATATGTATAGCTAGACACACACATACACACGTGTGTGTGTGTGTGTGTGTGTGTGTGTGTGTAGTGGAAATATAAGGTGTGTTGTGTGTGTGTGTGTGTGTGTGTGTGTGTGTGTGTGTGTGTGTGTGTGTGTGTGTGTGTGTGTGAGAGAGAGAGAGAGAGAAAGACAGACAAAGTGACAGTTCATGTCTCATATCCTATGCCAACACATGACTAGCTTTGGTAGCCTTACTCTGCATACAACCACCAAACTCTTGTCACTACAAGCATTATTCTCATTTATGTACATACCTTCCCCAAATGGAAGCCTGTGGTCACCATTTTCATAATATTCATGGCAGTACACTTTGCTTCTCTTGCCTACAGGATGCTGCCCTGCTCATAAGCTTATTCATGGGCCATAGAAAATGTGGGACACTGCTTTGAATATACAATGTGTTCCATTTACATATATTTGGAATAGCATCATATATCCTTGATCATGTGGACACGTGGGACATCAGTTATGGACTGTTACATATTGCAATGCTGTTCTGCCTAACTCTGTTGTATTCAGTATGCTCATAGGTTCATAGGTTCATAGGTAGGTACTAGGCTATTGGCCCTAGGGCCTGTATAAGCCTAGCCAAAGGTACCCTGGCTTTCGCCACCCAAGAAAATTATTCTCCTGTGCCACTGTCAAGTAGAGCCACAGAAGTGATCCCCGGGGTGAATTTCCTATCTCCCATCCAATCATCAAGATTTTTCTTGAAGATCGCTAATGAGGAGCTTTGTTTCATATAGATAGGTAGTTTGTTCCAGAGTATAGGAAGTCTCTGGGACAGGAATCTATCCCTCCAGCATGTTCTGTTTATTGTGGTGACAAGGTTTAGGGCCCTATACCGTGTAGATTGTAGGGACTGGGATTTCTTTAAGGGGAGCATGTCTAAAAGCTCTGGGTTTGACATAGCTTTGTGTGTTAGGTAGAGATCACCTCTGAGTAGGCGATATGCAATGGAGTAAAGCTGCAGTTTTTTGAGACGGTCTGCATAGGGCATCTGTTTGAGTCCGGTAATCCTCTTTGTGAGGTATTTCTGTGACCTTTCCAGTTGTTGTAGATGTCTTGTGAGGTACATACCAAAAGGGGCATTGTACTCTATAATGGGTCTAATGAGTGATGAGTAGAGGGGAACAATAACCTCTTTTTTCCTGGATGAGAAACCTTTTGTGATGAGGTGTGCCACGTAGAAGGATTTCCTGATTACTGTGGCGATGTGATTATCAAAAGAGAGACTACTGTCCACCTGTGTCCCAAGGTCTCTTATCACACTGTCAGTGTTAAGTAGACTACCGCCTATGTGGTAGTTCATGGGTACTGAGTTTTTACCAAAAGGGATGACAATGCACTTTTTGGCATTGAGCTTGAGGCCATGGCTTTGACACCAGGCATCTGTCTCAGTGAGGCCCTTTTGTAGGATGTCCACAACTTTTGGAGTTTTGATTATGGCTCCTAGTTTGCAGTCATCTGCAAACTTCATTAGCCAAAGACCTTCTGTGTTGGCCTGTACTTCAGCGAAGTAGATACCAAACAGGAGAGGACCCAGGACTGAACCCTGTGGTACTCCACTTGTCACTGGTCTGAAGTTGGATTTGGAGTCTGCTACTTTCACAGTGCGGGTTCTGTCAGTGTGCCAGTTGACAACCCATCTTGTGACATAGGGATTTATACCTAGTTTAGTGAGTTTATCTATAATTTCAGAGTGGGGGATGGTGTCGAAAGCCTTGGCGAGATCTAGATAGGCTTTGTGAACCACCTTACCCTCATTTACAGCTTTGGTGACTGCTTCAAAGAAGTCTATCAGGTTTAGGAGACATGATCTGCCTTTTACAAACCTGAACTGGGTGGGGTCCTGAGTTTGGAGATTACCAATGTCATTGTTTATAAGTTCCATGATGATACGTTCCATAGCCTTGCAGACCAGGCTCGTTAGGCTAATGGGGCAGTAGTTTCTGGGGTCTGTGGTGGCTCCCCCTTTGTGGAGTTGATAACTGCCGCTGTGCGCCATTCAGTGGGCACATAGCCTGAGGTGAGGCTATGATTGAATATGGTACTTAGGTGGGGTGCCAGTTCATTCTGTAGTTCATGTACAACACAGCCTGGGATGTCGTCAGGTCCCATGAATGCTGTGTTCTTGGCTTTGGATAGTGTGTTTCTTACCTGTGCAGCCATGATGGGCACTTTAGGGGATGACAGGGGGGGGGGGGGGGGTAAAGTTAGCAAAAGTTAGCACTGAACCTATCTGCCAGGATGTTGGCAATATCAGTTGTTTCTGTATATTTAGTGCCATTGTGCTGTAACTCAGAGCAGATCTGAGTGTTGCCATTGAGATTCTTGACATAGCTGTAGAATGCTTTGTGGTTGTCTTTAGAGTCAGTGGTGATTTTGTTTTCATAACTAGCTATGGAGGATTTTATGAGGGATCTCAGCTTCTTACTGAGGCTGACCAGGGAGTTTCTCCAATCATGGGATTTTACTCTTTTTTGCAACAGTTTCTTTCTTCTGTTGTAGAGTTTGTTTATGGCAGGGGACCACCAGATTGACTTCCTTTTTTGGAGGATAGCATCTTGGTTCTGTTAGGGATTGCACGATCCTTGCACTCATGTAAGTGCTTATAAAGTGCATTTGTGTAGGATTCAACAGTCATACTTCTACTGTCCGTCAGCATAGGTGTCATGAAGTTTGCCACTTCTGTCTTAAGAAGCGTGAAGTTGGCTTTGGAGAAATTTTTTACTGTGGTTTCCCTAATGGGGGGTAGGGTAGGGATGTGGATGTCTAGTGTGATTAGCTTGTGGTCGGATCTGACCAACGAGGACTTGACCTCTGGTGTGGAGCACCGGTTGCCCATGTTGCTAATAACCAAGTCTAGGATATTGCTGCCCTAGGTGGGGGTGTGGATAAGTTGATCCATGGCATTGGAATTTATGAATTCCAGAAAACGTTGAGCACAAGAGTTGGTACATGAGTAGTTTTTCCAGTTAATGGTAGCGTAGTTGACTTTGCCCATTATTAGGGTGTTAGGTTGTACCCCAATATTTTCCAGTGTATTAAGAAATGAGGAGTGGGAATCCTGGGGCATGGTGGGGAATCTGTAGCAAGCTACAATTTGGATTGCGGTCTTGCCCAGAGTTAGTTGCACTTGGCTAATCTCGGATGCATTATGTTGAGCAACTAGCCTGGAAGTGTGGATATCCTTAATGAATATGGACATGCCTCCGCCTTTAGTGTTTCGGTCCAGGTTAGGTGACCGAAAGGTGTGGTATGAATTACAGCCTGGTAATGCAGGGGTACTCTCTGGAACCTTGTACCAGGTCTCTGTCACTGCACAGATGTCAATGTTCTCCATTTTAAGGAGTGCCTCGAGTGAGTGCATTATGAGGTTTAGACTTCTAGCATTGAGTAGCAATACCCTCAGATTATTCTTGCCTGTACCTGTTAGGGTGGTGAATTTGTCATTTGAACCTTGCCTAAAAAAGCCACTATAGGGGTGGCTAGATCCTTAGCCAGTATCCGGAATCCCAGGGGTGACAGGTGCAGGCTATCTCTGGCAAAGCATCGTGGTTTGTCGATCATGTCATCCCAAACAGACAGATACTGGATCCCCTTAGAATGACAGCAGAAGCTTAGCCAGTTGTTGAAGTCAATCATTTTGTCCTTGTACTGTGGTATCATTCTGGGTGATGTCAGGATGCTACTCAGGGCTAGGGTCATACCTGCCTGGGCTACAAGATTGGACAGCTCCTCCATGTCCCTTTTCATGTAGTCCAAGGAGGTACGTCTCAGGTCATTCACACCAACATGGACAATGACAGAGTCATATTTGTACTTGCGGAGTGACCTGAGTGCATGCGTTATATGGCGGATCCTGGCACCCGTCAGGCAGCTGACAGTAACTTTCTCCTTGTTTAGCCTGGTGAGTGGAACATCAGTGTGCCTGACTATAGAGTCACCTATGACTAGAGTGCTGGATACGTTGTTATGCCTTATGGGCTGTTGTTGAGTGGCACACTGAGTTTGTGGGCTATGTGTCATTTGGTTTGTGTTGGGGGGGTGAAGGTTGCTTGTGTTTCTGCTTTGGAGGTCCCTGTTTCTTGGGCAAGTTTTTACTGAGAACCTCCGCAAACATAGGTGTGTGTTTTGTGTTTCTATGTGTGTGTTTTGGTGGTGTAGGTTTTGAGGGACTATGTGCTGAGTGTGGTGTGGTGCAAGTGTTTACCCTCTCCTCTTCACTGTCTATTCCTGTCTTGGGTGAAGAGAGTTTTGATTCCAGTTTGGCTATATAAGTGCATCTCTCACAGGTTGTAGTGTTGGGTGGTAGGAGGAGAGGGTTGTCTGTGTACATGAGGCAATTACTGCATTGCCCCAAGATGCCCAGATTCATCAGGTAAACAGGAGAAAACACCAGGAGCTGACCCTTAGACATGCCCGGATAAGTGCTTATTTGTTAAGTACTAGAAACTGTTTTCCTCTAGACAGTGAGGAAAGTTGAATGCTGTAGTAATTTGTAGCTTATTTAGTGCTTACAATAAGTTCTGAACAAGTGCTGAGCTCAAAGAAACAGACGAGTGCTGAAACAAAAAACTGGCTAGTTCTAAGAAACAAAATTAAGCTAGAAGGCTTCCCTCCAACACAGAAAGGCTTGGGGGCCTAGAAGCCTACAAATAGTCCTGGACACAGCAAATCTATATCCAGACTAGACTACCCACAGAAAAGGCAGGAAACAAGCTTAGAATTTTTTTTTTTAGTGGAAAGAGAGAAAGGAGTATCTAAGCTGATTGGTCTTCTCAAATGTTCTCCCTGTATTGGGGAGGATGAGGTAATGACACTAGACTGGGAGGAGGGTCCCAGGTCAAATTTACAGTAGGGGCGTGCAACTGCAACTCCACCAACTATAAGAACACCATACCAATAGGGAGGGAAGGTGGGAAACAAACTGCAGAAATGTTTCTCACAGCAGAAAAGCAGCAGTGAGCCTTTAAATGAAAGTTTTAAACAGCTAAATGAGCCTCGAGAGAAAGCATTTAACTGCAAACAAGTTATCAGAAACAAACAACCCAACAGATGCTTAATAAAAGTGGACAATTTCCAGTTAATACCTCACACACAGTGAGACTAGCTAGAAAAATATACAGTACACAAAGTGCTATAAATAACTTGAAAAAATAAGCAAAAAAACAGGATATTTAATGTTATATATTATAGATGTGAGTTTGCTCAGTGTCCTTCCTTCGATTAGCTCAGTGTGAAATGGCAGGAACACTCACAACTTAACTTATTAGGTAACAGAAAGTTGAAACCTGAGACAACTTTTAAGAAACAAAAAGCTCAAAAGAACCACTGAGGTGCTTAGTCTAAGCTGTAATCGAGGTGACCTCAGTCAGCCAATGACCTTAAAGAATTCTCTCTCACTGAAATGCCTGATGGCTTTGGCTAAACCAAGATGCCCCTGAATATGTGCTCAGACACACAGCCTCCATAAACACTAGGCCCAAATACAAGCCTGAATATGGATAATGCTACAAATATCCACACTACTTTAACAAACTGCAAAAATGTTTCTCACAGCAGAAAAGCAGCAGTGAGCCTTTAAATGAAAGTTTTAAACAGCTAAAGGAACCTCTAGAGAAAGCTTTTAACTGCAAACAAGTTATCAGAATCAAACAACCCAACAGATGCTTAATAAAAGTGGACAATTTCCAGTTAATACTTCACACACAGTGAAACTAGCTAGAGGTCTTTGTGGACGTCTTTCCCATCAGACCATTAGGGGGACCACTTGTATCTCTGAAAACAGACCACCATAATGCACTGAGTTTTTCTGAAATCTGGCTTCACATGCTAAAGAGAAAATAGTTTAATTTAATACATCTGAAATAAAAATGGAAGCTGCTTAGTCAGTTTAGCTTCAAAAACATAAACTTCAAGTTTAAAAGAAGAATCTTACAGCATTTATGTATGCAAATGCAACTACTCATTTTGGATATTAAGGATGAATGAATTGCCTCTGGCAGTTATTTTCCTCAGCTGTCTTCCATGGATAATATATGTATTTCCAGACAATAGCTGAAATGTTTGCATTATATGTGCATGAATGTCAGAATGACAGTTATATTAACATTGGAAGAAATGGCTGAGAATAGGAATAACAGATGAAAAAAGCCTTTTGATTGAGTTAAGCATGCCAAACACAATCCTGAAGTGCTATTTATACAATTCTACACAACAATGTAGATGAACATATTTTATAAAAATCAACCTGGGCAAACATCACTGGAAGGTCTTTAATCATATCATTTAATTCTCATTTATTAATATAAGCATCTGTGCATCACGGAAAACTGTTTCCGACATAATATTATTAATTACCTCAGTGAAGAAGTTGACCTTGCCTGCAGCAATTAAATGGTGCTGGGCTTCTGTTTAGAGATGCCCAACAAACAGCTTGTTTTCTCTGCTGACTTTTTCTGGCAGCAGGCTCAGATTGCTGTGATCATAGAGAATGAATATTAAAAGAAGATGGGCATAACTTAGACTGCAAGGTTTTCTGTAAATTTTTAAAGGCAAACAACATCTTTAATAAAAGAGCTCATGTTGTGTAGAAATAGGGACGGGCTGCTCCATGCCAGTATTATTATAACCTTATCATGTGCAATATTTTGACTACATGCTGTCTCAGATGTTCTCTTTTGGCTGCAACTGTTTATTCTCTGAAATGATTCCTGCAGTATCTCTAATTAAGGTGATTAAACATTTTAAAATTGGCTATATCATATCATTCAGTATGCATTGTGTGTTTATGGTGTATTTTCATGAGCTGCTAATTCAGTCTATATTTAATTAAACACCAGAATTCTTAGGAATAAAGATAGACATTATTACAGATAGATAAACATAACTGCTACGTGTTGAGCTTTTTATTTTTTATTTAGAATAAATTCTGTGAATCTAAATTATCAGAATCAGCATGCAGTTGAAGCTAAATATACATGCTCAGTTGCTACTCATACAAGCTTTGAACTAAATGCGACTGATAGTAAGGTGACAGATTCTGTCAGTCTTTAAGTGCAGGCTAGTAAAAACTGATGACAATGGATCAATGACCTTTCCTGGCCAAGATAATTCAATACTTTACACAGTCACAGGCTGAGATTCTGTGTATTATTATCTCTTGAACTGAATGAATGACAATCAAGTCAGATTGGTATGGTCTGAGGCCTGCCATCACCACAGATTGTAACAATTACAATTACTATGGATAATTCAAAAGCACAGGATTAAATCACATTTTCACCTCAACCTTTTAACACTATGGATTTGCAAAGTGGCAATTTTCAACATGACCTGTAGATCCTGCGATTCTTATAAAACTTCAGACAGTGATGCGATTTCAGAACCCATACTGGGATGTCAGCCAAGATCAAAGCAGTTAACACGTGCAGAAGCTTTAAAGCATTTAAGAGAAACAGAAGCTTAGGAAGAGATTATACATATTAAGCATGGCACACTTCATACAGTCTAATGATTAAACTAAGACAGAACTGCAAGCCTGACACATTTACTGCCCTATTAATGGACATTCATTATTTGACCACTATCATAAGTGCCGTTATGTCATGAGTCCATTAGAAAGCCTTGGCAAACCTGGGACAGACTGATGGAGCAACCTATGTGGTTGTCAGACAATCAAACACTAAGTGCCTTGGCCTACCTCAAAAACTAAACAAAACAATCAGAAACTTTCTTTGGAGATACTTACATCATGGCTTATTTAGCATCTCTACTTATATTTAACAGCAGCATAATTTTAAAGAAACTGGGTGAAACTGGCAAAGTCCTGGATAGTGAAATTAAAAAGATACCTCATTGTCTACTTTATCAGTGTTCCCAAATTATTAGATTGATTGGCGGAAGATATTAAATGATAATTTATTTTCAGATAGGCTTCAAGATTCACATGGGAAATGACAGAGAAATCTAAGTTGTCATAATATGTAGGAACATGTGAGGAACAGCAACCATCACCATTAGCAAAAGTAGGGCTATCAACAAACTTTATAAGAGAACTTCTGAGCCTAAAAGCCAATGGCAGACTTTCTTAGGCATGTCATCAGACTGTAGGTAATTTGTTTTAGACAGCCAAAAGAATAACTCTTACAACTGAACTGTATATGCACCTGAGAGATTATTTGACTGATCTGGGAGTGTTGAATAAAAAATGACCATTTTCTTTTAAATGTTTATAAAAGGTTTCTATGGAAGATGAGTTAATTTTTTATCCTTGAGAAGATTTTGACTTCAAAATCTCAGTGACTAAAACAACTTTAAGAAGCTGTGATTAAAGAATGGCCAGTCCCTAGCACAGTGGATAAATCCAGTATTCACTAAGGGATATCAGCACAAAGGAAAGCTGTTATACTGAATGAGTAAGACATCTGTGTAGTTCTCAAAAATGGATTTCTTCACACAGATGAGAGTTGTCTGTTGGATGAAAAGCATCCAACAACAGAAATTAGAAATTGAAAGCATGGATAAGACGGGGTTTGTAGAGGACAAGGATAAAGACTAACAGATTAACATAATTTCTGGCAAATCAAGATACATCTAAGCAATGAAAAGAAAGGCTGGTGCTATGCAAAGGTGGGAAAGTTTTTTCTACAATCTAATATATTATCTATGAAATCTAACAAATTATCAATGTGAATTTCTGGGACTTTGTCTTTTACTGGAAAGATTTCAGGCTTGCAGCAGCAAAAGCAATTTTACAGATTCTCTACTGCCTAAGGAAAGTAAATCTATATTTTTTGTCTGTGATAGAGCTGTTTCCCCTCCTTCATTTGTTTTCTGTTTTAAGCAATCTGCTCTGTCTGGTGCTTTAGTTATAAGTGGGAGATAGACTTAAATTATCTAGGCTGCACATTTCATATTTATTTTCACTTGTTAATTGTCTCGAGTGATACTTAAATAGATAGTGATTTTCTGGCCCGTTGTCTTTTTCTGTAAGATTTCAAGCTTGTAAAAAATACTAAAGCACTGCTGGGATTACCTGCTTGTAGTTCCCCATCAACCTTCCCCTTTCCTGATCTGGTTTTTACCCACCTTCCCCTTTATTGATGTGTTTTTTAATCCTAGTGATTTTTAAGCTTCCCACCCCTACTGTAATCTGAGCTTGATAAGCTCCCCTCTTTCTACACTGCTGTTGATGTATTCATAGCTGGCTTTAGGCATAGGCCAACTAGGCAGCCACCTAGGGTACCACTCTAGCAGGGGCACTTTTCTAGTAATTTGTATGGTATAGGTAGACCAGGATGGGGGCACTGGGTGGTGTTGGGGGGGGGGGGTGCTGTGGAAACCTTTTGCCTAGGGCATCAGTTGACCAAAGGACATCCCTGGATGTGTTATCCAAAACATTCCATTCATCTTTCCTTTTAATACCATATAAATGATGGTAAATTCTGCTTCTAAAGCTCTTAACATTTTTTCCTATATAAAAGGCATTGCGAGTCTGTCAAAGGGTTAAATATGTTAGATCCACCCATGAGACAATTCGTTCATGTGAAGGCATCTAAAACTTTTAACATAGTGAAATTTATTGACAATGAGACAAATGGTGTTCTTAACAGTATCAAACATCTGTTCAAGGATTCTTGGGGCATTTTGTTTAAAGTTACAAATGTCCTGTAAAGGAATGAACTAATCCTTGTTACTATAGCTATACAAGATTTGCTTTCTCTGATTCCACACAATACAGGGGTTTAATGATTTTATCAATACTTATGTTTTCATACCCCTATTGACCACAACAAGTCTGAATTACTTAGGATTTTGATGGAAATTGTCCTAGAAAACTTTATGGTGTTTGAAAATCAGGTCTTTAGACAAACGAAAGGGGTAGCGATGGGGACTGAATGTGCCCCCATCTTTGCCAATATAGTACTGACTTATTGGGATCAGTAGTTTCTTCTCACATCAGAATTCCGGAAAATGACAGCTTTGAAAGATTAGATCAATTTTTGATTACCTACGTTCAACTACAGACTTTGTTAAATTCACTGTGGACATACAGGATGATAACGTTAATTATTTAGGTGTAACTTTACACAAAAATAAGGAAAAATGTAGTTTTGAGCCCACCATATATCATAAACCCACCTATTCAAATTCATTATTACATTTTGATAACTTGCGCCCTATCCATCAGAAGAGGACATTAGTCAAGGGGCAATGTGTTAGACTTGCCCACATGGTATTGAATGGTAATGAATTGCAAACTGAAAGTGCAAATTGGCAGCCATATTAAAGAGGAGAGGTTATCCTGATATGTTTTTGCCAGACATATTAAGTGAAGTTTTGGGTAAGAGAACCACTGGTTATTTCACGCCCCTTTTTGGGAACTGTTAATAATAGAACATCGAGGGAGTGAATTAAACAATAAACAGACAGGAGCCTATATATTTTATGATATTCAGTCAATTTATTAAAAAAATGGAGTATAACTGGACTTGAAAATGTCTTCTTGTCAATTGTTGGACAAGCCCCTATTAAAATGTACAAAAAGATACATGTTTTAAGATGCTACTTGAGCATGGCAAATTTACTTATTAATGGAAAAATGATTAGATCTGGACATTGTTCACAACGTAAATACATTTTGTAAGGTTCTGAAGTCACACCAATCGATTATGGGGTAATAATTATTAACCAAAATACTACTGTGGAAGCAAGGGGGTGGTATATTTACCTTATGCCAGACTTGCAATGTATTTTACATAGAAACAACTGATAAAAACAAAGGAAGTAACAGGCCACGGCTATATATAAATTAAAACAATTTAATCCACAACAGACAATAAAAGGTGAGCGCTTTTGTGGACCTAGCTACTTCATCAGACAATGAAATGAAACAAAAAATTCCTTTATATACCATCCATTGCTCATTGATTAAAACCACACCTTCATTTAAAGTCACACGTCATTTTATAATCAAATACACCATATAAAACAACTCATTTAAAAATTAAGTAACAAAACCATTTATAAACCATAATGCAACACCACACATTAAAATATTAAACATTAAAATGTCACTTCAACAGGTCTCTCCTTGTCATTAAGGCCTTTCCCCATACTAGCCCTGAGTCTCACAATCCATTCAAGTTCTTTCGTCTCAACTTTTAATTTTACATCTCCTCGTGAAGTTGTCCATGACTCTGTCAATCGCCATAAAGGTAAACCTATGTGTATCCCCATGGGTTCCTACATGCCTGGCTAAGGCATTTGTCTCTGCCTTCCTCCCTATATCATAGAGGTGCTCCTGCATGTGGTCCCTTAACCTCCTGGTTGTCATCCCTACATAGAATGATGCACAGACCACACAATGAGCCAAATACACAAGATATTTGTACTATTGCAGTGCGTAGATAGTTTAAACTTAAAAACTCTATCCATTGCAGGGTGTTTAAACTCTCCACTAGAGTCTGCATACATACAAAAACTGCAAACTTTACAGGATGAAGTGCCACCTTCACCCCCAGTGGCACAAACCTGTGCCACCCCATGTTGTAACCTGGGTCCACATAAAATCCTTTTCAGATTCTTTTTGTTTCTAAAAATGAACTTTAGAGTATCACCCACTAATTCTTTAATCGCATCATCAGCACACAGGATATTCCAGTTCCTAAGGAAGATGTCTTGTAAAACCTAAATATTGCTAGAGTAAGTTACTGACATTCTCATAGGTCCACTTGTGCTCCCTACTATTCGTGATGGCCGTTCACCATCAGAGAAGTAGGGCCTCCCCTTAGTGTTCCTACACTCCAGTACTCCTCTGAGGGTATCCTGAAGCTCATTATCTGCATAACCCTTCTGTAAAAATCTCATTCTCAATTAACCCAATTCTCCTTCAAATTTAACTTGATTTGCTGTCAACCTTGATGTTCTCACCCCTTGTCCCCTCACACTGTTCTTGAAAATGTGCTGGGGATGCATACTCGTTCTGTGCAAGTAAGTACTTTTATCACATTCCTTTCTATGTATCTCTGTCTCGAACTGTCCATCAACCCTTTGTATAACCTTAACATCCAAAAAATCGATCATGCTGAAAGAGCTCTTCATGGTAAACCTCAAAATGCTGGTACATCTATTCAGATATGAAAAAAGGGGGCAAAAGTGGATTCACCCCTCCCATAAAATAAAGAGGTCATCTACAAACCTCCTATAAAACTTCAAGCGCTTACCATATTCTCCCATTAGATGTTCCTTCT
Source organism: Protopterus annectens (assembly GCF_019279795.1). Classification (NCBI taxonomy): domain Eukaryota; kingdom Metazoa; phylum Chordata; order Ceratodontiformes; family Protopteridae; genus Protopterus; species Protopterus annectens. The sequence goes on from NC_056733.1 coordinate 495,658,910, forward strand.
CCCAGTGGGCCATAACAATGTTGGCGTAGCCATTGGCACAGGAAGTGCCCATGGCTACGCCATCCGATTGTTTGTATAGGGTACCTTCAAACAAAAACAAATTATTTTCTAGAATGAGCCCCATAAGGAGAGACAAAAGATCAACACTTCATCCATTATTTAACCCATCTTCCAATAGGTACTCCCTAAAGTATTCAACCCCCACCTGATTGGGGATAACAGTTAACAGGGATTGTACATCCATTGTAATAAGCATCAACCTGTCAGCATTCACATGTGTGCTAATAAACGAATACAGACCCCTCAAGAAATGTTCTGTATCCAATAAAATAGTAGGATTCCTCCTCAATACAGGTTTCAGATGTCACTCAACTTATATTGATAGAGTTTCTGTGGACCAACCACTCCCCGACACAGTAGGTCTCATTGGTGGTTCCAGGGGTTTTTTATGAATTTTGGGGAGGCCCTGTATTATAGGTATCATAGGATACTTAACAATAAAATAATTAAACAAATCAATACTAATAACATTACATTGTAAACATTCAAACACAGCATTGTATATAGAGCCATTACACCTCTGTACCTATTGAAAGTCCACTTTGAGATAAAACTTTGTATCATTCAGCATGGTAAACATGGAGTCTCTATAATAGGATAAGTCAGTCACCACCAGTGATCCACCTTTATCCGCCGGTCTTATGGAAATAGAAGTGTCATTGTGCAGGCACTCTAGAGCTATTCTTTCTTCTTCACTTAAATTGTTTGAATATTTACCACTAACATCACAATCATACAAATTGTAAATTTATCTGATACACACCCTCTCAAAAGCATCAAGAACTGCACTGTTGGTGGGAATAAATCCACTCGGTTTCCTGAAAGCATTCACACCAGTCTGATCATTAACAGCACTGCCAAACTGCATTTTCAGCATTACATTCCATGTAAAGGCTTTCAGTTCCAAAATGTTATCAGTCACTATCATTTTATAAGCCGGTATAAAGGACATACCTTTACTCAGTAGATTGTCTTCAGTTTCTGTGAGCACTCTCTGTGAAATATTCCATACTAAAGTTTGCTTCCTTGTTGCCACATCTTCTTGATGGTCAACAGTTGCTGCTCTTCCTCCTGAGATGCCTTCCATTTCATGCGACCTCTGCTTTGCAAACGATCATGAAAAGGGGCTTGTCGTATGGGATATGATGTAGTCAAGACAGTAACTGTTGTATCCTGTGAGGGTCCTGTGGTATACGGACGCATAATCACATCACTGTATTTACTGCGTGCTCCACTAGAAGTCGAGGGTATATCAGTCCCACTGTCATGACGGACCTCGTGATGCCCATCAACGGGACAAGACACAACAGGAGGAACGTGTATGCCTACTCCTTCCCATGCAATGGCCCCAATCCTTGCAGCATTACTAGTTGTGTCATGTGCGAGCGTCGTGCCCATGTCAGATGTTAAATCCACCGGTTCCACCTCTCTGAGTACTGCTATGTCATCTCCTTCACTCGTCTGAACCACTTCTCAATAGAGCACTGTAATTGGGCGCTGATAGTTCCTGGTAGTCGAATTTTGACCAGTCTGCTCTCTAAGCCAAGCGAACACCTGCTCATTCACAAAATCCTCCTTGTACCTCAATATTTTATTTTTCTTATAAGCATGCAACTGCCGCTCGTACATGCTAACAGTCTCAATTAAGTTATCAAGTTTAATGTCAACCACAGACCTTTGGAACCTCTCATATAGCTCCTCTTGCACTTTATATACCTTGTCAGAGAGTTGAGCCTCTTCAGGCTTAAAATAGTCAATTAACAGCTGCATGTATTTGCAGCTTGTTTCTATATTAATGCATTGCCATCTTGCTAGCAAATCTGGATACAAAGTACCATATGTGGGCATATTTAATACTCGCAAATCACGAGGGACAATAGTTAATTGCAGGCAAGCTTCAAAGTCTTTGTGACTGCAGGCATTTAAATTTACACAAGTCATTGTCCAATTTGAAACACACTTGCTTTAAAGCCATTGAATCATACTCATTGTTGGTATCAGGCAACAACATGTTAACAGTCATTTCTTGGTTAAGCAGAGGTTTCTCCTTAATCTCAAGGAATCTCCTTAAGTGTTCCACATCTCAATCACTTCTTCCCTTGGAAATGGTAGCCTGTTCAGGCCCTTCCACTGGTAAATTACCTTCTGCCATGTCCAAACACCACTTGTAACAAAATACAATCAAGAAAAGCAGAAGACAAGTGATTCTGGTAAGCTGTACTTCCAAAATACAGTCCAATAACATAAAAACAAAGAAAGCAACAGGCCACGGCTATATATAAATTAAAACAAATTAATCCACAACAGACAACAAAAGGTGAGCGCTTTCGTGGACCAAACCACTTCATCAGACAATGAAATGAAACAAAAAATTCCTTTATATACCATCCCTTGTTCATTGATTAAAACCCCACCTTCATTTAAAGTCACACGTCATTTTATATTCAAATACACCATATAAAACAACTCATTTAAAAATTATGTAACAAAAACATGTATAAACCATAATGCAACATTATACATTAAATGTTATACATTAAAATGTCACTTTAACAGGTCTCTCCCTAAGAGAATGGGCATAATATTCATTTTGTCATTGAGGCGCTTCCCCATACTAGCCCTGAGTCTCACAATCCATTCAAGTTCTTTCATCTCAACTTTTAATTTCACATCTCCTCCCCGAGGTTGTCCACGACTCTGTCAATCACCATAAAGGTAAACCTATGTGTATCCCCATGGGTTCCTACATGTCTGGCAAAGGCATTTGTCTCTGCCTTCCTCCCTATACCATAGAGCTGCTCCCGCATGCGGTCCCTTAACCTCCTGGTTGTCATCCCTACATAGAATGATGCACACACAATATTTGTACTATTGCAGTTTGCAGATAGTTTAAACTTAAAAATTCTATCTATGTCAGGGTGTTTAAACTCTCCACTAGAGTCTACATACATACAAAAATTGCATACTTTACAGGGTATAGTACCACTTAAACCCCCAGTGGCACAAACCTGTGCCACTCCTTGTTGTAACCTGGGTCCACATAAAATCCTTTTCAGATTCTTTTTGTTTTTAAAAATGAACTTTGGAGTATGACCCACTAATTCTTTAATCGCATCATCAGCACATAGGATATTCCAATTCCTATGGAAGATGTCTTGTAAAACCTTAATATTGCTAGAGAAAGTTACTGACATTCTCATAGGTCCACTAAATGAAGGTGGGGTTTTAATCAATGAGCATGGGATGGTATATAAAGGAATTTTTTGTTTCATTTCATTGTCTGATGAAGTGGCTTGGTCTACAAAAGCACTCACCTTTTGTTGTCTGTTGTGGATTAAATTGTTTTAATTCATATATATAGCTGTGGCCTGCTGATTCCTTTGTTTTTATGTTATTGGACTGTTTTTTGGAAGTACAGCTTACCAGCATCACTTGTCTTCTGCTTTTCTTTAATATATATATATAGATATATATATATATATATATATATATATTTTTTTTTTTTTTGTAAGTGTTAATTTGCCATTAGTAAGTATATTTATTTTTTAGTCAAACTTTACAATTCAGTTTGATTAATATACTGTTTCATCAGTATTCAGTTATAATTGTTATTTTATTGAAGTTTCTTAGGTTTTAGTTCACAGCCATTTTAGCACAAGATGCATTTTCAAGGCATGTGTTTTAATTATTTTAATTGCTTTTGGTAATTGATTAATAAAAAAATGGGAAGGTTTAGGTTTTGCAGTATATTTAAATCAAGTACATTATGTGAACTCTATTCTGATAAATTCCATAGTACTGTGGACGAAAGCACTAAATGGTTGAGTAAAACTCTATTATCACTCTGCTATGCCCTGTGCATTTCCTTCCAGTGTGTTGGTTTGTGGATTGTCTTGTTTTGATATTGAAAAGTATTATTGAAGTATTCAATGCGGAGTCAAGTTGAAGGTGTTTTAGAGGGGCCCAGTTGCATTGTCTTAGGAGGAAATTGAAGGTGTCATGGGAGAAAATTCTCTTGTTGTCAACCTATTTTAATATGGTGTTTTTTGAGGATCCTGTGCATAATTAGGTAGGAGGGTCGGTGGTCACTGAGACTGTCTGGGAGGCAGCCAGCAAGGTAACCAAGAGAGAGCCTGTTTATTAGTATCCAGTCCAGAACTGATTGCTTTCTGCTACGTTTATCAGTTCTGGTTGGGGAAAGTACTGACTGAGAGAAATCACAGAGATTAATAACATTGGTAGAGTTATCTGAGGAGAAGGTGGACCAATCCAAGTTGAAGTCCCCCATTATAATGTTTTCCTGATTTAAAGTGGAGGCAAAGCAGTCAAGAAGGTTTTCAATTATGTGGAAGTTATTACCTGGTGGGATTATTATCATGTGCTTATTGGAATTTAGCTGGCAGCAGGAGATTAATATTTCTGAATTTAACAGGCCTTGGGGTTCATATACAAGGCATTCCAGTTTGAGTGTGTTGGCGATGCCACCTCCTCTCATGTGTGTTCTGTCATGCCCTATCCCTGGGTTAGTATTTCAGTATCGTTTATGTTTGGCTCGAGCCATATTTCTGTTATGATTACAATGTCTGGAGAGCATAGGTCAAGGGCTGTGTGAAATTTGTGAACTTTATTTAGGATGCTTCTTAGATTCATCTTTAGGATTAGGAGGTATGAGCTGCTATGTTTTAGATTACTGCTGTTGTGAGACATTATGCTGCCTAGTGGAAGGGCATTTGGTTGATGGGGCTGATGACCTGGATTGGGATGTATGTCTCCACATAATTTGAGGTGATTGACTCTGAACAGAAATACGTTTGTAATTTTGGGTTGAAATTTAGCAAATTTGCTGAGTAGGTGAGGTTTAGCATGTAGGTCAGTGTATCTGAGTGAAGATAGTTCTATGTTAGAGCTACTGTACAGTTGAAGGAATATGACAGCATTTGTGACACTAGAGGTAAGTGGAGTGGTCACTGGGTTGGTTGGAGAGTAGATGCTAATGATGTGATGCTTGTTATAGGAGATGATGTGCTAAGCTGTGGTAAGTAAGCATAGGAGTAATAAATGTTGAAGTTGCATTTTAAGTTAATGAAAAAGTTAGAGTACAGATATATCTGTGACAGAGGAAAATGGATGAGTTTAGAATTTTGAGTACTACATATTGGTGGGAAATGCAATGAGTATCCATGTGACTGGATCAGATAGAGTCAGGTAAGTGGTGCAGTGATTGGCTAGACAGAGGAGTTGTGCTAGGTTAATTGATAAGGGGTGTGTTTACTGCTTACCTATAAATCATGGGATAGTTGGGGTGGGTGAGGAATGTGGGTAGGGTATGGGTGCAAGAGAGCCTGAGTGAAGCGTGGGTGAATGGAGCAGTCGGGACTGGAATAGCAGCTGGCTGCAGAAACAGTTATTGAGCAGTAAGAAGTGGCTGAGAAAGGAATCATCGAGCTGCTACAAATTAATGTAAACAGGGCATAGGAAGAGGATGTAAGAAAGGGAGGGGGATCCAGTAATTGAGCTGGAAGACTGGGTAAGTATGGTTGAAATGCACAAGCACAAAGAAGTAGCCAAAGGTGTCTGATGAAGATCAGGTAGAGGGGTTACCTGATAGGTAAACACTGTTGTTTAGTTATAGTAATAACAGTGAGAATCATAGGACAGTAGAAGAGTGCTTCAAAGTGGAATTACAGAGGTAACTGAAAAGAGGTAGGTCAGGATAGTGGAAGAAAAAGGTAGCAAGTGGAAGTGGTGCAGTCCAAGTATTAAGAGGCAGAAATAAACTGGGGGAGACTAGGTCCAGCTTAGTGATGTGCAGGCAATGTTCCTATTCAGATAGTAACATAAATATGAAATACAATGAGATACATTAATTAAATTGCAGTTATTTGTAGAACCATAGTTTCTGCTGTTTAGCAGGAAATAAGCTTCAGACTAAGAAGTGGGGTAGCTTGGGTATGGTTCAGAAACTTTAAATTTAGAGCTACAACCTAGAATAAATGGAAGAATGGAGAGGAGAGTTAGGTGAGAGTAAGTGCATAATTAACAGCAGGTAAGACAAATACAGTGCAATAGTAAAATCTTAATACATTACTAGAAGTGCAATGTATCACCCTTAGGAACTGTATCAACAACCAAACTTACACTTTTAGTAAAAATAAGTATGCATAAACAAGGTTTCATAGAATGCACTTGAACAGCTAGTCTGCACCCCTACAAGGGGCTCAAATGGCCTGTACCTGGTACTCACCAACATGGGGGGGGGGGGTCACTGTCCTACCCCTTGTGTGTTGTCCTTACTGGTGATGTCAGACTATAAATCCATCTCGTTTGAAGTAAAGATCAGAATGGACACCCTCACAGGAGTAAAGTGAAAAATATCTCAGAAGGAAACTTTAGCCTACTAAGCGAGTGTATAAAAAGTTTCAACCCCCTGCTAACACAGTCAACAATGACTCCTATGCAGAGGAGTACACAAATGCCCTGTATTGACATTTAAACAACTTCATAGACTCACCCATACCTGTCAGGATCAATACCAGGTCCTCCTGAAGAAACAAGCCACCCTGGTGGACCGCAAGTATAAATAGGTTTTATAACAGAAGGAAGAAAGAACAAGAAAGAACTTACTCACCAGAGGAAGAATACCCTCCACAACTTGAACAAGCAAATCAAATATCTTGTAAAGTCCTCTAAAGCTAATTATAAGGCTACATTAGCATCTGTAGCTAAAGACAGTCATAAGGCTTTCTTTAGCTGTGTCCAAACTCTTAAATAGAATGCCCAGTTATGTTCTGAACTGACTATGGATGGTACTACTCACACTGAACCCAAATAAATTGCTAAACTGCTAGATGACAGATTTGGCACAGATTTCAACCCCCTGTCCTGACCAGACACATCCCAAAGCATCCCTGTTACCAGTCCACTACCTAGCATCTCCAAAGAGCAGGTAATATCTGCCCTCTCCAAGGCCAAAAACACAACCTCCATGGGACAAGATAACATCCCAGGCTGCTTATTAAACAATGTAAAACAAGACTAGTGGAACTGCTTGGCACTCTCTCAACCATAGCCTGAGCACTGGCTGTGTTGTAGCAGAGTAGAGAACACCAACAGTAATCTGTTTACACAAATGTGGTCCATCAATTGACCCTGAGAAATATAAACCCATAAGCCTAACCAGCCTTATTTGCAATGCCATGGAAAGAATCACCATGGAACTTATCAAAAGTGAAATAGGTGACCTCCAAACTCTTGACCCAACCCAGTTTGGCTTTTGTTAAGGGCAAGTCTTGCTTAGTAAACCTGGTGGAATTCTTTGAGAATGTTACCAAAGCCCTGTATGAGGGCAAAGCAGGACATACCACCTAGATTGACTTAGCTAAGGCCTTTGACACAATCCCCTGTTCAAGTATCATTGAGAAACTCTCCCAGCTGGGGATTACCCCATACATTACTAGATGGGGTAGAAACTGGCTAACTGACAAAATGCATACTGTCAAAGTTGGGGATTCCACTTCCATCAGTAGACCAGTTACCAGTGGTATACCACAGGTATCTCTGCTGGACCCTCTTATGTTTGGAATCAACTTCTTGGACATCCAGGTGAAAGTAGATGGCCTGAGGCTTACCAAGTTCAAAGATGTCTGCAAACTTGGTGCAATTATTGAGTCCCCCAATGATGTTAACCTATTACAAAAGGGGCTAATGCAGACTAATGATTGCTGACAGAGTTGTGATCTAAAACTAAACACAAAAAAGTGCATCATTATCACCTTTGGCAAAGAAGTGGCCTCTGCAAATTACATTATAGATAGCCCCCACCTTGCTCAAACATAGTGGTGAGAGACTTGGGAGCATAGGTTGACAGCAATTTAAACTTGAATCACCATGTCTCCACAGTGGTAAGGAAAGCATTCTATGCTGCACATCTCATAAATAAGGACATCACATCCAAATCTAAGGATGTTATAACGCCTCTATAATCAACCCTCATTAGACCACAAATTGAATACAATGCCCCCCTTTGCATGTACCTCACTAGATACCTGAAACAACTGGAGAGACCACAGAGGTTTCTAACCAAGAAAATTGAGGGCCTCCAAAACAAGACCTACATGGAAAGACTGAAGACCCTGCCTCTGTACTCTGTATCCTTCAGGCTGCTGACAGGAAACTTGTGTCTGGCCTACAGAGCAATCTCTGACCTAATGGAAATGCTGCATGCCTGCAAATGTAATGGAACAAGAGTCACTCGCTCCAGAGATCTCAACCTAGTCAGTGACATAATCAGAACATTTGGGAGAGACAGATGTCTCTCAGAGATTGCTGCTCCTCTGGAAGAAACTCCCACTTCACATGAAATAGAGCTCCTCAATGACCCTATTTAATCACGACCTTGACAATTGGATGCAAGACCACAAATTCACCCCAGGGAGAGGCACCTATGTCCCACATGCTAATCACTGATTCACTGTGCGAACGATAACATCTAATCATGGTCAACAGGGGAAGAAAGGTATTACATGGCTAGGCTTGTTAAGGCCCTAGGATGATTAGACTAGTAACCTCCTATGAACATATGAACCTATACCTGTTGCTAGGAGTGGGGGCTCTTTGTGGATGAAAATACCTTATGCTCTTATCATTTGTCCAACTGTTTTAATCTGACTTTACAGGACTAGTGCAATTGTGTGTGTGTGTGTGTGTGTGTGTGTGTGTGTGTGTGTGTGTGTGAATTACATTGGAATACTTTGGTTACTGTATGTGTGAAACACATTTGAAATATGTAACTATTCATCATTATCATCATTATTATTATTTTGAAGAAGACATTTGAGAAGGATGCAGTCAACAATGTATGATAATACAACGATGTCTGTGGATAACAATGACTGACCCCACTGAGCTGAAAGAGTTAAAAAGTCATTAGTTATTTGTAGGACTAATGTGCATTTCAGTAAGGGAAATGTTTTATCATGATCAGACATGATGTGTTGAGAAATTGTCAGATTATAATGACAAAAGTTTGACTGCCCTTTTATAATTGAAATGTTCTTAGATGGGTACTTTTATCACTGTTGCTTTACATATTTTGTTTTACTGCTTACTGGAAAACATGTTGAAAACTACAACTTTAAAACATACTCCTAACATATGTTGCTGTATTAAACAAGAAATGAAATTTTAAAAAACCAGGAAAGTGAATTAAAGAACACATGCATTTATGCATGGTCCTAAAAATGGGTGTGGGGGGGCGCATGGTTTGAAAACAGCCTGAGGCCAAGGTACACTTAATTGCAACTGGTCAGATGCATTTTCAATCAATGTAAGTTTTCAAGGAAGAGAAATTTAATGTTGATTATGTTATTTGAGACTGTTTTGCTTTGTTTTTTGTAGCAAATGGCCATCAGGAATTGAAATAAAAGTTTAAAGTATATGCACATCTCTGTCATCATTGCACCCTGATAGGTTTCAACAGTGTTTAGGATAAATGGGATGAGACAGCCAAGTAATGGAACTCTGGAATGGCTATGAGGAACTGGTTTATTACCCTGCATATGGAACTATTTGACCATGATCCGGCTCTGACTTTAGAAATGGATGTTGTCAGTCCTGCATTTATATTACACATGGCAACTGCTCTCATGAACATATCTACTTTATTCTTCTCCTTTGCATCCACTACAAATAAATCCTTCTGCACATATTTAATATTTTACATGCTTTTGCAAAATTATACTGACCTACACAACCTATCAATAATGTCATGCTCATACAATGTGTTTTTTCATTTCTGTGTCATTTCTGTAGCCACAGCCACACCATTTGCAGTGGGTGTAGTATCTGGCTGCTCATTTGCTGGTAAGTTCTGTCTTGGCTATCTGTATCAAACTGTTTATTCTGTATACTTTAATTTCCTGAGTCATGTTTAACTTAAATACTTTAAGTATCATTGGAGTGTTTCCTCCACTGCCTCAAATGAAAAGGGGATTCATCTACAAAGAAAGAGAGATAGATAAACAGAAAAATAAACTTGCTCTACAGATACCTAGTACTTTATCGTCAGATTTGCTTTTCTTAACAATACGTCTTTCATTTGATTATTTATGATACCGTACACTCTGGATTGTAAGTCTTTAGAATCACAGTGTTCTCCTGAAAATTTCAGTTTGTCACAGAAATCTATTTACTCCTGCACTCCTTCATTACTAGTAAATAATGTTTGGAAGAGAGAAATTTGTCACGGGACATCTTTAGTAGGGAGGGGAGGGTGTAGTTGTGTGGTGGGAGAAGGTGAGATAAAAAAGTTAGTTAGACAAGGCAGACTTTATAAGGAGAGTAGGCAAGAAACGGTTAATTAGTGGAAGAATGAAGGGAGGATGTGAGGTATGGAAAGGGTAGGGTCTTTAGGACTTTTGAGGTGGGGAGTTGACTGTTGGAATTCACATTCTGGCTTGATTTTGTTGAGGCAGGATCACGTCCGAGATGACCTGAGGTTGGCTGGTAGTAAGGTAGGCCTTGGGTGACTGGCAAAGAAAGAGGTGAGTAGTGACTGCTCATATTGCTAAATAGGTGTTCCCATTTTTTTCTTCTTTCTCCCCTCTTCTTGGGGAGGGAATAACCAGAGTACTTTGCAAAATGTGGGGGGCAGGTGGTGTTAGTGATAACTGCAGTGGCCCTGATTTTGATTTCCACCCCCATTTTCTTGTGGTGACGTGAGGTGTTTTGCATCTTGGGGCAGATAAGAACTGGCTTGCATGTGGTTTAGAATACAGCATAAACATTTTGATATATCAATATTTTATTTGCTTTGTAACCTGTGCTGGTGGTTTAAGTGCAGGGTATAGTCGTGGTTAAGTGAACTAGATTTTGTTGGGAGCATAGTGGAAGAATGGGCTGTGATACACTCTTGGGTGCTTGGTAAGGTAGTTGGAAGCATCCTGCAAAAGTAAAGGTTAAATTTATAATGCTGCACTTAACTGCAGGTCATTCCTGGTGATGTGTCTTGGTTGCATTTTGATTTGTTGGTGGTTTCTTTCCTGATGATGTGCCTTGGTTGCCTTTTTGGTTTGTTGGGACTTCCAAGCATTCCTGATAGTTGTAAAAAAAAAAAAAAAGAGAGAGAGTTGTGTTTAACATGCAGTTGCATGGAGAGACAAGGGAGTGATGATGGTGGAGTTTTTGTAGGCAGAAGGTCCTCCGTGTATTGGTTGTTTCCATACAAGTGCGGTAGCAGTTTAAAAAAAAAGGGGGGGGATATGCCTGGACAGTGGGGCATATGGATCACTGGAGCAGGGATGGAAGGAGGAACAATGGTGGTGGTGTTTTTTGTGGATCTGTATTCATGCGCATTCAAGGGGCGACAGATGGCTGCTGATGTTTAGAAGTTGCAAGTTCTGATTCATGGCAGTTTTGTTTCAGGCTCCAATGATAAATTTTCCTTAAGGGAATGACCATAATTACATCAGTGAAAGAAGAAGTAATCAAGTGCCTTCTGCATGCAGTGGATTAACTGAAATGGTACTTGGATGAAATTATAAAAAAAAAAAAAAAAAGTACGAGATACATTCTTTCATTGTGATAATTAACCCCCTACTGAATGTGGAGGATGGCTGCAGATTTCCTATTGTATTATTGTAACTCAGAATTGCTCATCTTGAGGGGGAAAAAGAATTTCTCTGATCTAGAGAATTTGAATTTGTATTACTGGACTTGTCAAATCTTAATTTGTTGAGTCCGGCCCTGACCAATCATATGGATACTGTTCTCATGCACTAACACAATCATTTAGATTTTGGCTTTTACTTGTTAAAGAGAAATAGAAAAAATATATATAATAAAATAACGTGTTGTTGGATCATGCAATTTTGTTAGTGTCAATTAGGCAGGGTGCACTGAATCTTTGCTTCTGACAAACGTTTAAAAAAAACAAAAAACAAATGTAAGGAGAATAATAAGGGGTCTGATTTGTGTGACATTCTCATGGGGATATGGCCCCCCTCTTTATAAATATGGAGAATATTGTGTTTAGTAAGAACACACCTGGTAAACATGGAGGATGGGATGGTTGTTTGAATTGTTTATCTGGGAGGGGAGTTTAAGGGCAAGCAGTTTCATCTGTCCAGGTTTACAGCTTCGGACAAGAGTGAGATGTGAGCTGATTGCATTGCTTCCACTTACTGATTATTTAGTGCGTCCTCTGTCCAAGAAACCTTTAAGGTATGGTGAGTTCAGCAATGAGTTAATTAATGAGGAGCTGGGTATTGCTTATCCGATTCTTAATTATTCCCGATATGAATGTCTAAGAAGCAAGAAAGATTTGCAAATGTGATGACACACACACACACACACAAATAAAAATGAGTGACGGCCGTGCCTGCTTAAAGCATAGCATCAGGGTTGACACCATGTCAGGGCTGAGGGGTTGGAGTCTGGTATACTGGTTAAGTTGGACTAGGCTTGTTTATCTCATATACAGGGGGTATAAGCTTTGGTCCTCACTGAAGGAAATGGGCTAGGCTTACAATGGCCCACATGGGCAGCTTGCTTGGTACTTTATGAACCTGCCAGAGAGCTGAGTCGGCCTAATGGGATAATGCAATAGTTGACTTGGTCCAGGATTCAGTCCGGGAGTTTATGATTGACAAGTCTATGGGATTTTTTTCCATTTACTTATGCTGTTCTTATTTAATTTCAAGTGTCCAGGGGCAACATGACGGATGTCCAGGCTTTGCGGCAGAGATGAGGGAGGATTGTGGCCCAGGCGAAGGACCTTTTCTGGGAGATGCCAAGTGCTGAGACCACAATGGCAGGGGCAGAGGTCCCCAACACTCGTAGGTTCATAGGTTCATAGGTTGGTACTAGGCTATCTGCCCTAAGGCCTATGCAAGCCTAGCCATAACAATTCCCTGGAAATTTTTTCCCACGATATTTACTTCTCTGGGCCCCTGTCCAGCTGGGTGACTGACATGATCCCCAAGGTGAATTTCCTATCTCCCATCCAATCATCAAGGTTCCTTTTGAAGAGGGCCAATGAGGTGCTCTGCTTGACAGTCTATTCCAGAGTATGGGGAGTCTCTGGGTCAGGAACCTATCCCTCCAGCATGTTTTGTTCACTGTGATGATAAGGTTTAGATCCCTGGAGTGTGTGGCTCTGAGGGATTGGGATTTCTTTAAGTGGAGCATGTCCAGCAGCTCAGGGTTTGATATGGCCTTGTATGTTAAGCAGAGATCGCCTCTGAGTAGACGATATGCCACAGAGTATAGCTGGAGTTTTTTTAGATGGTCAGCATATGGCATCTGCTTTAGGCCTGTGATTCTTTTAGTGAGGTATTTCTGTGGTCTTTCCAGCTGTTTCAGATGTCTTGTGAGGTACATACCAAATGGGGCATTATACTCTATAATGGGTCTAATGAGGGATGAGTACAGTGGGACAATGACCTCCTTTTTTCTGGATGAAAAGCCTTTAGTGATGAGGTGTGCCACGTAGAAGTATTTCCTGACTGTTGTGGCAATGTGGTTATCGAAAGTGAGACCACTGTCCACTTGAGTCCCTAAGTCTCTCATCACAAGTTCGATGTTTAGTGTTCTGCCACCTATGTACTAGTTCATGGGTACATGTTTTTTTCCAAAGGGGATGGTTATACATTTCTTGGCATTAAGCTTGAGCCCATGGCTCTGGCACCAGGCATCTGTTTCTGTAAGGCCCTTTTGTAGAATATCCACATCATTTGGGGATTCAATAATGGCTCCCAGTTTGCAGTCATCTCCAAACTTTGCTAGCCAGAGTCCCTTAATGTTGGCCTGTACTTCAGAGAAGTAGATGCTAAACAAGAGTGGTCCCAGGACTGAACCCTGAGGTACTCCACTTCTCACTTGTCTGGAGCTGGATTTGGAGTCAGCTACTTTTACAGTCTGGGTTCTGTCAGTAAGCCAGTTGGCAACCCATCGAGTGATGTAGGGCTTTATGCCCAGCTTAGTAAGTTTATCTATGATTCCAGAGTGGGGGATGGTGTTGAAGGCATTGGCGAGGTCCAGATAGGCTGTGTGGACCTCCTTACCCTCGTCCACAGGTCTGGAGACCGATTCGAAGAAGTCAGTCAGATTCAGGAGACAAGATCTTGCAGAAAAGAGGAAAATCCCAGGATGCAAAAAACTCCCTCACCAGCCTCAGTAAGAAGCTGAGATCCCTCATAAAATCCTAAAAAGCTAGTTATGAAAATAAAATTGCCAAATATTCCAAAGACAACGACAAGGCATTCTATAGTTATGCCAAGAATCTAAATGGCAATGTTCAGATCTGCTCTGAACTCCAACAGAATGGCATTAAATATACTGATCCCAAGGATATTGCCAATATCCTGGCAGATTGATTTAGTGCCAACTTCACTCCCCTCTCACCCCCTAAAGGGCCCATCTCAATACCAAAAGATTGCCAAATTCCGATAATCACAGCCACACAGGTAGAAACAGCACTCCCCAAAGCTAAGAATACAGCATCCATGGGACCATATGACATCCCAGGCTGTGTACTACATGAACTACAAAATGAACTGGCACCCCTACCTAAGTGTCATGTTTAATGATAGCCTCACCTCAGGCTTCGTGCCCACTGAGTGGTGCACAGCTATAGTTATCCCACTCCACAAGGGAGAATCCACCTTGGATCCCGGGAACTATCGTCCCATCAGTCTGACAAGCCTGATCTGCAAGGGCATGAAACGCATTATCATGGAACTTATAAATAAAGACATTGGCAACCTCCAGACACTGGACCCCACCCAGTTTGGGTCTTGTAAGAGGCAGCAGACATTGAAGGGTAAACTGACAAAGGCAAGAGAGTACTCCGGGTACTGCCAGCAGAGGATGTGACAGCAGAGGTCTCACTGCTGGAATCAATGCTTGCTACTCTGACAGTCCCTGTTGTGTGGGATGTAGGTGAAGGAGTAACAGGGGGAGAAGGCTACATATTGGGTGACAGGGTAAGCAATGTACCTACATTTTATCTGGATCCGAGCAGAGGTTCTGGGGGGCTGCAGCCCTTAGTGGGACATAATTATGGCCTTAGGGACCAGTTTGGTGGTGGAAATTGCCCAACCTTGGGTGATAGTTTTTCTTCACTGGAAGAGGGCACTGCCACTGGTCTGGAGGAGGTACGGTGAGACTTTGGGACACATCTGGGAGATGGGTTAGCTACGCAGGTGTTGGGACAACCACCATGATTTGTTTATTTGCTGTACTAGGTTCAGATCTCTGTTTTTAGTATTCAGTGGGCTATATGATTTGTAGAGAAATAAGATGTTTTGGACTGCCAGATCCCTATTGGCCTGGATGGTAAGATAGAGATAACTCATAAGGAGTCTGTTGGACACTGAATACAGGGAAAAGGGCCATGATATAATTTGTCAGTAACCTCCTGGGGTTAATTTAACTGTTTGATATGTTTAGTAGGATACATCTGAAAGGGAGCATTGTATCTGATGATGGGTCTGATCAGTACAGAATACAGAGGTGTAAGAACTTCTTTGGATCTAGGGGAAATAACCTTAACAATCAGCTGGAACAAACAGAAAGACTTTCTGACCATGGCTGCAACATGGTGACCAAAGGAGATGAAGTTATCTATTTAAGTTCCAGGTTCTCTCATAACATTTTGAAGTGGGGTGTTTTCTATACTATACATTGGTATGACAGATTATTGACCAAATACAGCAATATTACATTTTTAGCATTTATCTTTAGTTTGTTTTCAGAGCACCAGCTATTAATGCAAGAAAACTCATTTTATAGATTTTTGTATATCGGAAGGGGATTTGAGCAGAAACTCCATTTTTCAATCATCTGTAAACTTGGTTATCCACTGATTCTTATTGTTGATTTGGAGATCAGAAAAGTATATGCCAAACAGCAGAGATACTAGCACAGATCCCTGCTGTACCCCACTTTCACCTTCATGCTCTTTGGGGTATGGTTCCACCACCTTTACAGTATGGATCCTTTCCCTTAGTTAATTTTCTTTCTAACTACATAGGAACCAATTTGAATTACACTTAGCTTGTTGATAATGTTGGCACATGGTATGGAATCAAATACCTCAGAGAGGTCAAGGTATGCTGTATGGACAGTGGTCACAACATAGGTTACCCTCTCAAAAAAGTCACCAGATTCATTAAACAAATATATCATTAACAAAACAAAAACACTGGAAGTCATGTCTCATAAGACTTTATATATTGCAGTTTGTCAAGTCTGTTATTATCTCTTCCGCAGCCCTGCAGATGAGACCCATCAGGCTTATAGGTCTGTCATTCCATCAGGCTGATAAGTCTGTCATTCCTGGAATCCATGGTAGGGCTGCCCTTGCAAAAGTGGCATCACAACTGATGTGTGCTAAATGTCAAGGACAAAGCCGGTGGATAAGCTCAGGTTGAATACTTGAAGGAAGGGGAGGGTTAACCAGCATATGTTTTGAGCTGTCCAGGAAGCGACTTGGTATGTTATCAAGCCCCATAGTGAAGCTTTTTTTTTTTTGGAGATTACTTTTCGTAAGCATTTTTGTGATGGAAGGGCTTTGAGATCCTTGGGTATGTGTGGATTTGTATAGATGTCTCAAGGATGAAATTTGCACTGAACTTGTTTGCTAATATATTTAAGATATCCACCGGATCAGAGTAGGTAGTATAATTAAAATAAGTTCAAAGCAGTGTTGGTCTTATTCTGTAACTGCCTGATGAAAATAAAAGCTCTGTAATTATCATTAGCTTCTGATGCCAGCCTAAGTTCAGGGAAAGCCTTCGTTTTCTCGATGGAATTGTTCAGTAGCCCAGATAACCTTTTGATGTTAACCAGGATTTGTGAGTCTTAAGTTATGCTATATATTCTAATGAGCTTTTTACTTTTATTGTATTTGGTATGCTCTTTCTTTTCCCACTTTGTTTAGTTTTGCATGGGCTGACATATTTATACAATTTTCAAGGTCAGAATAGAATTTATTTGCATAACTACTAGTCATATCATTTTGGGGGGATTTCTGAACACAGGGAATTCATCATACAAATGTAAGAAGCTTGTACTCTTGAAGTCTTTGAATACGGTGATATTTGGATCTGCCTGTTTCAGACTTTGAAAATGATGGGTAGCAATACGTGGTCAGACTTGACTGGGGAAGGAGTATACCAGTGGGATAGTGCATATAGATGCATAGTGGGCTCCCTGATTATTTGTTTTAGGGAATTCTTGCTTATGAAATTTATGAATTTGAGGGGATAGCCCATATTTGAGGTACATGTCTCCCAGTGTATAGACAAATAGCTAAAGTCTCTCACAATGATTGAGTATTTTGTATTTGAAGTTTATCCAATATATTTAAGAAATGGACAGGGCTTTTGTGGGTCATCAAGAATGTCCTGTAGCAGGTCATGATCTGATTATTGGTTTTGTTTACAGTGAACTGAATCAAGTTTGTTTTGTGGGGTCTCTGGAATTTGCCTTGGGTTAATGTGGTTTTAAAAATGATGGATTACTCTACCGCAGTCTCATTGAGTCCATACCTCTCAACTGTCCAGATTTTCAAAGAATGTTCAATTTTTTACTCATATTTTTGGCCTGTTCCTCATAAAATTTGTAATTTTCTGACAAATCACTGAAGACTGATGTAACTAAATAATACTAAATAATGACAGACATTTGAGAGCCAGACTTCATATCCTTCAGGAAATACACAGTAATTCAAACACAGTCATTCTAGCAACTTTCTAAGTTTATAGGAAAATTATTTAGAATATGTCCCTATTTTTGAGCCTTCACCCCCACCCCACCCATATTTCAGCCTTTGTCCAGATTTATTCCGCTGAGAGGATAAGAGGTATGACTGGGTCCAAAGGCATGGCACACACCAAACCCTGGGTTAGAAGGGGATGCTTTCTGCACTTTTAAATTAGGTTTGAATAATGATACACATGTGAATGTGCTTCAACTGAAGGAAGGCTTCATGGTCTGACAATCTGTTATTTAGACTCCTAACATTGCACTACACAACACTGGTATTGTCTGGTGTTCTGTTTTTATTTTTTAATTTTTTTTTTAGTTTGGACGCTCCATTAGCTGGACACTACCTAAAAGGGTACTATTGGGGCTGAAAATGCTTTAGCCAGTATGCAGAACTCTGGAGTAAGAGGTGAAAGCTGTTATTGGCAAAACAAAAATGGTTGTACAGCTGTTCATCCCATGCTGACACATACTTGATCCCCTTGAATGATATCAGTTATTCAGCCAATTATTGAATTTAATCATCTTTTCCTTGTATTTCTTCACAGGTTCATATGTTAATGGTTATATACTGGGCTAATGATGACCAGAGCTTTTATACACCTAGTCACGTAATCCAATTCAGTTGTGTCCCTATGTATCATACGTGGTTATTGGAGGGGTGTTAGGAGGTTTTTTGAGTTTATGTGGGGAGGGTATGTTAGTTTTGGCATTATTGTTTGTTATTGTCTGTCAGCGAAACAGAGCCAGACCTGGGTGAATGTCCAATTTCCCAGCCAATGATCAACGTTGCACTTAAATACAGTTAGAGTTGGATTCTGCTTCACTTGGATGGGGAACCTGTTCTAGAGCATGGGTATCCTATGAGAAACATATCTCTCTCACCATCATGTCTTATTTATGTCACAAGAAAAATTTAAATCCTTGAATCTAGTGGCTCAGATGCTGTCCATTTTGTAGATGTGTAAAAGATCTCCCAGATCTGGTTTCAAGGATGCCTTGTATGCCAGGCATAGATCACCTTTAGGAGGCAGAGTATACAAACAGGTCTTTAAGGAACTCTGTATAAGACAATATGTTTATACCCTGGATTGTCTTAGAAAGAAACCTTTGTCGGCATTCCAGCTTTTGCGTATGTCTGGTAATGGAAAGCTAAGTTAACATCCATTCCTAAGAGCAACTAATTCATTACTGATACTAGAAACAACAAACACATCTGCTGCATAAATATAACAACTCTCAGTTGAAAGTAAAAAAAATTAAAACATCATGCTTAACATGGTAGATACTTTAAGTACTTTTACTTTTTCAACTTACTTTTTTAACTTGTATATTATGCACATGACTAATTGTTTTTGTTTTCGTATTGGATAATTGTGTAACTAGAGGGCGGAGGGAAGTGTGCTCCTGTGTGCATTTATATTTAATGGTTCTGGTGTCTGCTGTTATTTGTCTGAAGAAGATAGGTCATTGTACCAGATGAAAATGGCTTTACTCTATTTTGTAGTGTTGCACTGTGTTCCGGTTTTATTTCAATAAAGAGCTGAATAGCTGAAGAATCCTGGGTTTTTGAACTGCATAGTCCTGCATTCTTATTTTTTTCATAATTTTTTAAAATATAAAAGTGTTCCCATGCAAATATTATTTTATAAACTCAAATATAAAGCTGTTGTAATATAATGTAACTGTGTTTTTTAGCTGATATGATGTAGACTATTTTAATTGTCCATATCTTTCAAGATATAAAATATTTTCTGCAAGATTTTAAACAGTTTTTAAGGTATTTGCAAAATCATGTTACAGAGTGCAGGATATAACAATCTAAACAACATGTTATTAACGTCCATATATTTAAAATAGGAATGAAGGCCATTCTATACTTCCTGGTTTTGAAACAATTATTTTTACCTAAGAAAATAAGCAAGCTTTATAAAAATATCCAAAGCAGGCTTACAGATAATTTATTTTGAATAGAATTGCCAAATTTTAATAGTGTCCTTGTACTGGTTACCTGAAAATCTAAACTAAATTAATTTTCAGCTTTTTCTGTATATTTTATTGAATGCTTTGAACACCCATTTCTTAGAAGAATTAGAGAAAGAATGTTTAGACGTGAGACCTCCAAATGTGTTGAGAAATTTCATCAGATCTTATGCTAGTATTTGCAGCCTGCTCGCTCGATAATCTTCTAATGTGAGCTTAGGCTGCTGCCCGCTCGATAATCTTCTAATGTGAGCTTAGGCTAAAAAAGTAACATGATATCTTTGCATGCTTTTCATCCAAGTCATATATATATATATATATATATATATATATATATATATATATATGTATAGTTCCTCTTCAAAACATCTAAAACCCATAACATCTAAAATCATAACATTGAAACCATAACATCTAAAACCCAAAACAAACATCAAATTTCTTAACATCTAAAATGTGCATCACAACATCAAACACTACAAATCACATGAAAATAACATCCCCTCCAACAACTCCAAACTAACAAACACACTTTTTCCTACATTTCTGCAGGGGGGCAAGCCCCCTTGCACCCTCCATGTGGGGGGCTCTGCCCCTATACCCCCCGTAAATTAACTATACCAACTCCAAGATCACACTACAGTGGGAAAAAGTTAATTTCCTAACCCCACTGTATCACAATCACCATAAAGAATGCACATGTCTATTTCACTTACCTGTATGGCCTAAAAAAACAAATACAGAGTGGCAAAATAAACAGTATATATATAGTATAAATTCCTATACTATATAAATAATAACTATAGAAATAAAAACTACAACATCTCATAGTGATACCAAAAGATTAACAGATTAAACTATAACATTTACAAGTCTGATGATGCACTATTAGATGTTATACATTTTAGATGTTATGAAATTTTGATGTTATTGTCTCAATGTTTTGATTTTAGATGTTATGGGTTTTAGA
The DNA here is from genome assembly GCF_019279795.1 of Protopterus annectens. Classification (NCBI taxonomy): domain Eukaryota; kingdom Metazoa; phylum Chordata; order Ceratodontiformes; family Protopteridae; genus Protopterus; species Protopterus annectens. The sequence continues at coordinate 495,679,689 of NC_056733.1, forward strand.
TGCTTTGAAGGGGAACCATATATATATATATATATATATATATATATATATATATATATATATATATATATATATATATATACACACACACACACACACACACACACACACACACACACACACACACACACACACACACACATATAGTGAAAAATCTTCCCTTGTGGTTTTGCAGTTAATCCTGTTGTGGAGTGGGGTCTCTTGAGGAGGAGAGAGCCTTTTGTGCTTGCCGGTGCCCCCTTTTTTAGGGGTCCTGGATCTAATCTGTCTTGTTGGTCCAGTGGTGCTGTTGTCTGGATTACTATTTTCATCTTATCTCAGTCCTTGAATGTTATCTCTGTCCTCATATTTGCTGAAATAAAGACCAGTAGTCAGTATTCTTAATGAATGGAAGATACTTTATTTGGCTGCTTAGCTGACTGAATACAGATGGAAAATATCAGAGCCTTTATTAGAAATTTTGAGGATGTTTACAGGGTAGACTCCTCCCATTACATCATAAGGAGCATGTTGGTGAGTGTTCAATTTAATGAGGTCTCTATGCTGTCATTATGGGAATCACCCTGTGTGCTTGGGAGTTGGAGATTAACATCTTTTTATATTTGTAAATTACAATCTTATTAAGCCAGAATTTCGTCCAAATCAAAAACATAATAAAATTCTGCTCTACTTCCATCAGTTGTCAATTAAATCGCATTCAATATTATTATTGCAGATATATAATTGTTTTTTTTTTTTTTCCTTCAAAAATTCAGACACTTCTTTAACTCAAATGGATTGGCATGGTTAATTTGGTTAAAACGTCGCAACAAAAAAAAAAATCTCTCAACAAAAAATATAATTTATTTTCGTAGTTTTTGGATGCTTATAGAGGTCACCTTAAATTTGCCATGCTTTGCCTTCATCTTCATCAGATCTTTTTTCTAAAAAAGTCAGAGATAAAGATAAACACCTATCTTGTTTTTATAAATTACCAATTTCCCTTATCATTTATTTTCATATTTTAAAAAAATGTTTTCTTCAGAAGCTAAATATTATGCTTGCTGAAGGGTTGTGGGTTTAAAATGAGCAATTAATCATCTTTCTCATTATTTGCTATCAAGGACAGTCGTGGGTGGGGGCTTTGTTTTATCAGTGCCAGAGCAAACTTATTTATGGTAACTTTTTTTTTGAAAATTATTTTATAAAACATTTTGGCTGGTGGTCTGGGGATAAATTATTATGAGTAACTTATTCATGTGATGAGGTAACCTGGTGCTACATGAAGGAAAATCCAATTTCTTTTTTCTTTCTTCTTTTCCTTTTACTTTGGCTAACAGGATCATCTGTGCTTGGTGCTAGCAGGTAGGAGGATTACTTTTACTGGTTCTTATGGGAGCAGACAACCAGAAAGACAGCCATGGTCTTGGCATTGAAGCCTGGACTTTGTTTTGTTATTTATTCATATATATATATATATATATATATATATATATATATATATATATATGGCTCCACTGCTTAACATTGAAAATACACTTCTCTGAAATTAAGCAGTAGACCCTACACTTCAGCGAAAGTCCACTTAAACAAAAGTGCACTTTCGCTGATGTCTACTACACAAAAGAAAACAAAAAAAAAACACCTAAACATGTTTTTGCAGGGAGGCAAGCCCCCCTGCACCCCCCCACTTAAATATACCAACTCCGAAATCGCACTACAGCAGGGAAAAGGGAATATTCCCATTCTGTGCTATAGTGTGCCTGCCGAAGTCAATGTTCGACATTTCACTACTTCAAACAAGTGGACTCGGTGAAGTGGAGTTAGAAGTAGTGAAACTTCGAAAAAATTGACGGAAACCCATATATATATATATATATATATATATATATATATATATGTGTGTGTGTGTGTGTGTGTGTGTGTGTGTGTGTGTTTAATTTCCAAAGAAGCACTTGCATATGCATGACCAGAAAGTATACCCCTCATCTTAAAGTATATTGCTCACTCTTCTTAAATTTGGAGTTGTGGCACATTGGTTATGTGTTTAACAATTACTTGTCATAATATCTACTGATGTGTTGAAATCCCTGCTTTTCATATATATCCCATACAATCATGTTAAATGGATTGATTTATACACTGATGATTTTTAGGCCATATGGCTTACCATTTCAGACATGTTTAGAGGGACTGGCATAATGTTTAAGGCATTTACCTCACAGACACAGGATAATGGGGTTTGATTCTCACATTTGAGGGAAATTGGTTAGGCTTAAATGACCCACAGGGGTAGCCAGCTTAATACTTATCTGTGTCTAGTTAGCTGAGTTGGTTAGAGCATGGTGCTAATGAGAATGTTGTGGGTTTGCTCCCCACACAGGCCAGCTACCCTTTGGTAGGGCAATTTGCACTCAATTACCATGACACATGTCTCACAGTCACAGTGTGACAGACCCCGGGTTCAACCTTTATGTGACTGTCAAAGTTTGAGATGGTACAAGTTCAAGCCTGACCTCCATTCACAGTCCTTTGAAGCTCTGCTTGTTGACCTCATGGCTGGGAATAACTCTGTTTAATTGTCTGATCTCTGCCTTACCTCACAGTCCCAGAATGACTGGATTCAGTCCTGACTTCCACAGGGGGTTAAAGGGAGTCTATATTGGATGACTGAACTTTCAAAAGTTTGACTGTCATATGGTCAACACCATATGATCGAATTTTTGAAAGTTTGAGGGTTTTAACGGAGATCTCCATACAGGATGGAATGGGAAGATTTCCCTTTTCTGCACTAGTGGAATCTCAGAGCTGGTATATTTAAAGAGCAGGGGGTGGGGGTGCAGGGGTGCTTGCCCCCTGCTTAAAACATTCAAGTATATGACAGTTGAACTTTTGAAAGTTTGATTATCTAATATAGAACCAGGTTGAAGGTCGGCCTAATGGTTAAGGTGTTTACCTCACAGACACGAGGTACAGGGTCTGCCAACATATTTTGGGATAAGGAAATGGAAACATCAGATTCAGTGAATGATTAATGGAAGCTTAAAAACTGATCCTAGGAATCCATCCATCCTTCCAAAACTAATTTTTCCCATTTTTGTCACGGGTCAGGGTATCACTTCAATAGTGACAATCATCAAGAGATAAAGTTCACACCACCAGGTGGCTATCCCTTCTGCAGAATGACATTTGCTACATAGATTCTCTGAAAGATGTTTAATCAAATATATATATATATATATATATATATATATATATATATATATATATATGGGTCTACTAACAGAGATTGAAATTACTCTATTTCGAAATCCAGTAGTAGATGCCTACTAATGCGAAAGTGCACTTCACCGAAAGTGCACTTTCGCGAACAGCACTTGAGCGAATGGTTACGGACTTTAGGGTTAGGGCTTGGCTTAAGGATACTGGATAGCTAGTAGGGCCATCCACTATCCTTAACCCAAGCCCTAACCCTAAGGTCCATGACTACCGCACCACAGTGGAGGAAATTGTAGTCCTCCATGGTGCAGTAGTCACGGATCTATGTCCTTCACTGTGGTGCGGTAGTCATGGACCTTAGGGTTAAGGAAAGTGGATACCTAGTAGGGCTATCCACTATCCTAAACCCAAGCCCTAACCCTAAGGTCCGTGACTGCCGCACCACAGTGGAGGACATTGCCCGTCCGTTCTAGTGGTGTTCACGAAAGTGCACTTTCGTGAAGTCCACTTTCGCGTTAGTGGGCATCTACTACTGGATTTCAAAATAGTGTAATTTTGATCTCCGGTAGTAGACCCATATATATATATATATATATATATATATATATATATATATATATATATATATATATATATATAGTTATGCATAATTGTTTTACTTTCTATACAGAAAACACGTACTTATTTCCTATTTGGCAAGCTAAAGTTAATTGTTAACATTGATATTTCAAGGTTTGGAGGTCTTCATCCTGAATGATTTATTAGGTTGTTTCACAAAGTCTTAACATTTCTGTACTAAAACTACAACTAGTCATGGGTCACTTGTAATATTATTGCTAACTGTTACTGATGCATGTGTCATGTGTTGTACAAAGTGCCGAAGAGACTCATCAGAGAGTATCTTTAGACTGGACCTGTTGCCATATATTATACATTTTAAATAACATAAACACCCTACAGAGATTTGTAGCATCTATTGTGCTTGTTAATACCTTAATCATTATTAATTATGCAAGCAAATGTTGGTAACATAAGACTGCTGACCATCTCAGGAAAAAAGCTGCAACTATCTTTGCCAATCTCATTATTATCATTTGGTAAGCATAAATATTATTTCTTTGTAGTTGTACTGAAAATGCAAATTGCTATCTATCTGCATATTTGATGCAATAACTCAGTTGTAAACTGAAGCATCTCTCTGGAGACATTAAAATGTTAGTACAGATTTAATTTCTTATTTATCTCCCTCTTCCTGCTTGCTTTTAGGTTTTTCAATTGCTTCTTTGAAAATATAATTGTTTTAAAGCACTCTGCTAAATCACTCCTGACTATACCAAGAGCATGCCTCCTGAAGGAAAATGACATTTTGCTAGGATAATGGAGTAATTGCTTATTTCGGTAACAATACATACACTTATCTTACCTTCTCTGGTAATGTTTCTTTTTTGTATATGCTTGAATTTTATTTTTCAAATTTCTTCTCTACCTAGACCCAATTTGTCTAGTAGGATGCCTCTTCTAGACAGCAGTCACAATACAAATCATTAGAAATTGCCTTTATCCACAAATGCAATTACACTTGCACATTTGGTACTTAAACCTTATTATTAACTGCAATAATTCTTCCTGGAAGCTATTACAAAAAAAAAACTTATACAGACTCCTGCATATAGAAAACCCATAGCTCAATGATCATTCAGACTCTGAAGTAAATGGAAAGAAATGTTGCTTTCTGAAAAGTCAAATCTAACTACTAACATAGTGCAGAAAGCATATTCCACATTCTGTTCAAGCAGAAGGTTATGGAGAAAACCTGTTTTATTTATCGGGTTTATGTGGATGGAAAAAAGCATGACATATAAAAATATACAAAGCATTCTTTACCTTTGAACATTTAGACATGTTTACAGACTTACGCACAGACAAATATACACACACACACACACACACACACACACACACACACACACACACATGGATGTGGGTAAATGGGTGTGTGTTACAAGCAACTTTTTCAATACCACCTTCAATAAAACATTAACAAAGTTAGGGATAATAGTAAATTTGTTTCATCTTTATTCAATGACCTATGTAAGGACTTTAACAATGTATTATACAGCAAACTTCTTCATGAATAGTCTTCCCTTGGCCTCTCACATTCTATTTCCTGGTTCAGAAGCTGCTCATCTAACACACAAAAATATGTTAAATGGATCTGCACCCTACCTCCTTTCCTTCCAGTTACTAGTGGTACAACCCAAGGGTCTGTTTTAGTCCTCTGCTGTTTAATATATTCAGCAACAATCTCTGTACTCCTGCCTAACAAGGCTCTCTCATACAATATGCAGATGACTCTGTTTCATTTGCTACTCTGATAATGTAATCCATCTTCAACAAATAACACAAGAAGCTTTTGCCTCCATTGAAAGCTGACTCCAACATACTCAACTAATGCACAAGTGTAAAAAAAGAAACTACTCCTGTTTTTCCCAACTCAGATAGCCTTGACAAAAGTAACCCTCCAAATCACCTTCCTAAATAGCAATAACATTGAAGCAGTATCTCTTGCAAAATAGCTTGGTTTGACCATAAATAGCAGCCTAAAATTTGACCTACATATTCTAAATGCAATTTAAAAAGCATATCAAAAGCTATAAATGGTCTGCACTGCTTAAAAAAAAAAAAGCTAGGTTACACTTACCTGCTACAATCACAGACATTCAAACCTCTCTAAAAACTAATTGATCACTGCCCAAAAAAATATAAAGAATCCTTTAACCAGCCCAGACCTTAGTACAGTTCTCCAAAATTGTACCAAACAATGCCCATTAAGATCAAATGATAAGCAACTAATTATCATATAAAAACTAATAAAATTGTAGGACACACCCTATACTTGAATGTGGTACATTGTAGGATACTCCCTATACTCTAACATGGTAGACTGTAGGATACTCCCTATACTCTAAAACAGTAGATTGTAGGATACTCCCTCTACTCTAACATAGAAGCAAAACCTTGAACCCACTGCCTATAACAATCAGATCATCACCCAACCGCCAAATATTCAAATCTTCTTTAAGCACATTCTTAAGTCCTGCCTCCACACTAGGTTAGTCCCATCTATTTTCGTTTTTTACTCTACCTCCATCTTCTAAACACATTTCTATCGCTCATTCCACTTTATTGCAGCCATCTTCCCCCTTCACTTCCTCCATCTATAATAATTTTCATTTTTCTGATCTACTATCCCTCTCTCCTACTCTTATCACCATCCCTGTTTCTCTATTGCAAATCTTACTCACTTTCTATGCTACCAAAGTACATATCCCCCAAATAAAATTTATACCATACATATCCCCCAAATAAAATATATACTATCTCTTTTTCTATTAACTTTATACAAATATTTTCTCTTCTCATACATACACATATTCACATTCTACTGTTTAGCTTTCATGTAATGTATTGAGAATATTCTCTCCAGGACTCCAATGAAAACAGGAAATTGACCAGTTGGACTTTCTTAGTAAAGAAATGCCAATCAGTAAGTCAGTCAATAAATTAATAAATAATGCTTAATCACTGATTTCCCCACTGAATTTAATGACTGAACTATGCAAACCTCAACCTACTAGGTGATGAAATATCATAATTCACTTGTCTCATTACAGCCTAATGACAAATGTCTGCAATCACATCCTGATGACTCCTCTAGGTATCAAATATTGTTCATATTTGCATTTGTAAATACAAAACCATGATAAATACAAGGTATTAGAAGATTCAAACATAAATCTTACACTGAAGAAGGCACAACTGTATTTGATATCTACTGCAGCTAATGAAATACTGAATATTATTTGCATGGTATATATTTTCATTGAAATAATTTACATATTTTTTCTAATTTCAACAATAAAGTGACAGATAGATCTGCTTAACCTCATATGAAAATGCATAGCGATATGAAGAAAATAATGTTGTCACTATGTGTGCCTCTTGGATGCTTATTGAGATATTATTAGCTGTTTATACATCACTTTACTTTGGCTAATAAAATCCATTTTAAGACGTAGAATTGAATGAATGCAAGCATCATAAAGATCACTTTGTATACATTGCAATTACAATTTTCTAGCAACTCTTATGATTCTGTTGATATTACCATTTGTTTAAACAGTGATATGATAACTTCATTTTATTAAAGGCCCATGCAATTCCCATTCAAGCTTACAGTACAAACTCAAAAAAGGTCTACTGAAAGTAATGAGTTATGAAGGTACCTACACAGACCTTACTAAAGCAGAAAGATCTCTAAAGATTTTTACACCTATTTAGAAATATGCACAGAGATAGCAGACCCTACCAGAACCAAAATTCAAAAACAAACCACTGTGGTAGTCCACCACCATAAATAAACGATCCGACAAAAAACAAACTCCTTAAATTATTTAGTAAATCCAGAACTCATTTTCTTAAGGATATTATCAAAAGCATTTAAAAAAAAACTGAAAAACTACTATCAGAGCCATTAAAGGAGCCCACAAATTTAGGCTAGGTCTTTGAAGCCAATGATAATTTTTAATTTTTCTTCTGTGATGTTAGTAGATTTGGAAACAATGGCATAGACCATTCAGAACTTATTCATAATGGTGCACTCCTGTTCTGACCAAATTTTTTGAGATTTGAGAGGTTACAAAAGACTGAGAGGAAAGATTAGAACGACAAATTACAAAAGGGCAATGGGAGGAAATCTGTAAGGCCTATAGGTATGCTACAGACAGAGGAAATAATCTTCATAAGACTAAACTGTGCATCTGGGAAGAATGTATACAAAAAAATAAAAAAGACGATTGATAGCTAATAAAAAGAATTAGAATATTTTGTAATACACAAGACAAAATGAATAGGGCTATGTTGGAAACTGTGCATATAGGGGCACAGAAAAATACTTTTCTTGGGTGGTGAAAGTCAGGGTACCTTTTTGGCTAGGCTTGTATAGGCCATAGGGCCGATAGCCTAGTACCTACCTATAAACCTATGAACCTATGAATGCCTCGAATCATTTATTTTTTGACTATTGGCATTTGTTTACCGTGTTGGTTTGACTTGGTAAGTAAAGTTATCCCTTTCACCAGAGGCCTGGGGCAAAGTGCTCCAAAACAGTTACACTCAGAAAATGAATGACAGATTTACAGAAAAATCTCATGGGATGCATATAGATTATTAGACATTAAAAACAACAGATGATGGAAATTCCAGCAGTAGGTGCATATATATAATGAAATAAAAATCAGTGTTGCAATTGTAGGTAATTATTCCAGTCTAAGTGAAATAAACTGTATAATGTCATGCTGAGGCAGTGAGAATGTAGTAGATAGGGTACCATCAGACACATATGAGTTCATGAGAAATGATCATTTAGTACGAAAAATTAAAATACATTAATTTTGGTGCCAGTTGATAAGAGAGCTACAAGTGGAGATGGCTATTTATTTATTTATTTATTTCTAGTTTGATTACGAAGATCTTCAATCACTGGATCCAACTGACTTCAGTTTTGTCAAGGGCAGATTATCAGATTATCAAAAAGTCACAAAGGCAATGGCTGAGACTAAAATGATGGATTCTGGCCTGGCTAAGGCACTTAATACAATGCCTTACTCGGTTATTGTAAACAAACTCACGCATATAGGCATATACCCCTATGTTATGTGCTAGCTAGCTATCATAGGTTCATAGGTTGATACTAGGCTATCTGCCCTAGGGCATTTATAAGCCTAGCCAGAGTATGTTTGGCTTTCGCCACCCTTTTAGATTAGTTGGCTGTGCCTTTGTTTAGTAGGTCACAGAAGGTAGCCCTTTTAAGGTTTGTTTACTGTACCTCTGTCAAGCAGCGACACAGAAGAGACAGAAGAGATCCCAGGGGTAAACTTATGATTTCCCATCCATTCGTCAAGATTTCTCTTGAAGAGGGTCAGTGAGGGGCTCTGCCTGACATGGATTGGGATTTTGTTCCAGAGTGAGGGGAGCCTCTCGGATATGAATCTGTCCCTCCAGCATGTCCTATTTATTTCTGTACTGAGGTTCAGGTCCCTGGAGCATATAGCTCTAAGGGATTTAGATTTCCTGAGGTAAAGCATGTCCATTAATTCTGGGTTGGACATGGCTTTATACGTCAGACACTGATCGCCTCTGAGTAGGCGGTATGCAACTGAGTAAAGCTGGAGTTTCCTTAGCCGAACTGCATAGGGCATCTGTTTGAGCCCCTTGATCCTCTTGGTGAGATACTTTTGGGGTCTTTCCAATTGCTGAAGGTGACAGGTAAGGTACATCCCAAATGGGGCATTGTACTCAATTACAGGCCTGATAAGTGATGAGTAGAGGGGCACAATGACCTCTCTTGATCTAAATGTGAACCCTTTCATGATAAGGTGGGCTATATAGAAGGTCTT